>NW_020173116.1:1637187-1657300 GCF_003031525.2 Neophocaena asiaeorientalis asiaeorientalis
AATTACCGAAGTGGTCCAGGTGAGATAAGATGAGAGCCTGCACCAGAGCAGAGGGACTAATTACAGATGGCAATGCTCTCAATCTCCACAAACTGCTAAGATCTCAGAGACAGATCTCAGTAACTGAGTGGAAGCAAGAGCTGAGGGAGAAATAAAAGATGGTTCTGGGGTTTCCCTGGTGGCACAGTGGTTAAGAATCCGCCTGCCAATGCAGGGGACACGGGTTCGAGCCCTGGTCCGGGAAGATCCCACATGCCGCGGAGCAACTAAGCCCGTGTACCACAACTACCGAGCCTGCACTCTAGAGCCCGTGAGCCACAACTATTGAGCCCGTGTGCCGCAACTACTTAGCCTGCACTCTAGAGCCCGCGCTCCCAACAAGAGAAGCCACCGCAATGAGAAGCCTGCGCACCGCAACGAAGAGTAGCCCCCGCTCGCCACAACCAGAGAAAAGCCCGCGCGCAGCAACGAAGACCCAACGCAGCCAAAAAAAAAAAAAAAAAAAAAAATTTATTAAAAAAAAAAAAAAAAAAGATGGTTCTGAGGTTTCTGCTTTGGGAACTGCATGAAGTGTGATGCTGATTATATGCAACGACCATTCGCACTTAGGGAACAGGCACTATCTGGGGAAGGATAAAGATGAGAAGAGCCAGGAGGATGAATGGAGGCCCTGGTGACTAGTGCGAGAGCAACGCCAGGGTGGACAGCAGATCCGACAGCAGCAGTAGCAGCAGCGAACAGCTGCTTACTAAGAGTGCTTACCACGCGCCCAGGGCAGCTCTCCTCTATGTTACTGAGCCATAACATAGAGTCCTACAAGGATGCTGGGAGCAAGGCACTACTGTATCCCTATTTTGCCAATGAGGAAACTGAGGCACAGTGAAGTTAAGGAACATGCCCAAGGTCACACAGTTTCTAAGTGGCAGACAGAAGCCAAACTGCTGAGGATCAGGGAGTGAATAAAAAGGAAAAAAGAAAAAGTAAGAGATCCAGAGAGTAACGGGAACTTTTAAAATTACCACAGAAGAAAATCAAGTAGACTCAAAATAGCCCTTGAAAATTCCTTCAATTACATATGCACCATTCTGTATACACTACCCTGCAGGTGATATTATCGGTTCCTTTAACTCTCCGTTACTCATTATTTTTCAGCGGCATTTAATTTTGATGCATTCACTCTCAATCTCTTTTACAAGTGTAGACACAAGTTATCTCCCGCCCTCCTGCGCGGCCTCCTGAAGATGTATCTTCACTCATTCGTCAGTGTCAGGGACATCCTGGAAACCATGTGAATGCTCTCCCCAGGTCTTTGCCGCAGTGGTCCGGAGCACACGTTCACTGACCGGGGGCTGGCAGGCACCAGGCTGCTTCCGTCGTTACTGTGCCTTCTCTCTTTCTCTTCCCACCACCCTCCTTCACCCCAGGCAGAGAGCTTAATTCCCTTAAGTTAAGTGAAATTATGATACAACGCCACACTATTCTTTTTAATTCAAAGGGAGAGGCAACAAGGAAAGCCTTCATAGGACATAGTTAATAAAGCTTTTCTACTTGACCTTTGAAGCAAAGTGCTACTCTACAAGGAAAGACTGAAGCTAGAGGGAGGCAAGCTCCTGGAAAAGGGTATAAAGGACAGGATCTTTAGAAGGTCAGCCTTGACAGAGAAAGAACACACATCCCCTGAGATGAGGAGAAAGGACACCAATGACAGGTGCAAATGGAAATACGCAGGTCAAATGACAGCTTTCAGGCTGATGGCCTGGAAGTTCTCCCTTCAGCAGGAGGCCAACTGACCTACCACGAAGTGTGAGGAGATGCCTGGGGGGAGGATTCATTCGAGAAGCAGAGAACAGGCCCCAGGGGAAACAGGGAGGAGAATCCACCCAGAAAGGGTCCCAAGTTCCCTGAGTGGCCAGTACTCCAGGTGCAGCTCAACAAGGTTTAACTTTATCTTTCACGTTTGCTTTAAAAATTTATCTTTGAAAAAAACAAAATAACTTCTAAAACAAACCGGTGATATTATTCAAGGGCAAAGAGCTGTATTTTTCCAAACCCAAACTTACTGAATTATGCTGCCTCAAAAATTCTGCAGCATTTTCTTCTGCATTACCACCAATTTCGCCAATCAATATGATACCTTCTGTGGCTGGATCATTCAGAAAGATTTCAAGGCAGTCAGTAAAATCTGTTCCATTGAAAGGATCCCCTCCAATGCCTGGAAAAATCAAAGAATATCTCCAGCTGAAAATTGGACGAATCATATAATTCAGGTCAGGAAATGCTGTTTTACCTGGTTTCTTATTTTGCCTACCCCCTTCTTACCAATATTTTTAAATGTGTCATCACTCTTGCATTTAACATTTAAAAAAAATCACAAAATGCTACATTTATTTCTGCTTATAATATCACATGAATGCTAAACAGTGGTGGGTTCCTGTTAGTCACAAAAACAGCCCTCTTTTGGTTTAACTCCTTATCAAGACTCCTCCCTCCCACAAAATTACTCCTAGATAGTTCTTTAAAAATGAGCATTCTATATAGTTTCCCTAATTAGGAGAACTTTAATTCTGAAAACACATTAGCTTTTTCAGCGATACGAATTACTGTTTTCTATGTTATAACTCTTAACTTTGTTGACTTCTGGTGAGTAGTTCATTATCAGTACCTTGTATATAATAGATGATAAATTCTGAAATTAAAAATAACCTGGATTAGCTAATCTGGTCTGTGTGTCTGTCTGTGTGTGTCTGCGTGTTAACATTACCTTCACTGTGGTAGTTTGTTGTGATGTGTTATTTTCACATGAACCGCAAACTTTATTACCGTATTGGAGACTTAATACCACATTGGAAATAAATATTGGACATTTGTATTTCTTCTACAGTAAAAAAAAAAAAAAAAAAGAATATTTTAAGAAAAGGTGTATTGGTGAGAATATCTTCTCTGATTAAACATTTAACCCATTTCTTTGCACAAAGTAACTATTTCATGAGGGACATTGCACAGGAACCACTTGCAAGTTAAGACACAAGTCCCAGTGAGGGGAGGGGGGTGTCTTGACCCCTCTTACCTCTGACCCAAAGTGGGAGATGACAAGAGACCACACACAGGGGCGCCACTATAAGCACATGGCTTTTTAGCACAAGTACTTGGATAGGACTCAAGGCAATGTTCCCTACAGACTGGCTGACACTCTTAAATTTTTCAGTTATAAAAATGTATTTTATAATAGATAAATACGCAGGACTGGCTCCCTACTCTTCAACACACCACTCAGGAATGAAACTGAGGAAGAGAAGCGGCATCCACTGAGCGCCAGCCACGTGTCATGTACTGTGCCTTAGCACACGTCGGGCCCGCCATTTCCGCATCCCTCCAAACTCTCTGTGACATGGCAATTATTACTCTTCATTCACAAATTTAAAACAGAGGCTACAGAAGACAGAATTGCCAACTCTATTTCAAAATCTTTTATTTTCCATCACGCTATCTTGTATCATAGATTGTCCTTCGGCACACAGAAAAGCTCAATTAATGTTTCACAGTGATTTTACAAATTTGAGCCTTTTTTATTTTTTGCGGTACGTGGGCCTCTCACAGTTGTGGCCTCTCCCGTTGCGGAGCACAGGCTCTGGACGCGCAGGCTCAGCGGCATGGCTCACAGGCCCAGCCGTTCCGTGGCATGTGGGACCCTCCCGGACCGGGGCACGAACCCGTGTCCCCTGCATCAGCAGGCGGACTCTGAATCACTGTGCCACCAGGGAAGCCCACGAATTTGAGTCTTAATAAAAATACTACAGGGTTATATTTTATAATTTTTTATCATAAAATGCTGCCTTTGATAAGCCTCCAAAAGATATTCTAAAAGTTTGAAGGAATATTAATAAAATGAGAACTTTGCCTGGCTTTTGAAAACAAATACCAAGATTATTTCAAAATGTAAAAACTTTTTTATATTTGTAAGTGAGAGATTCCAGGGAGAGCTGGATTCCAGGGAGCTCAACCCTCCTCCACCAATAACGCTGTCACAGGACTACACGCCAGCTCAGTGGTGCCTCGGAGGGTTGCCTTAAGAGTGAGATAATGATTGGCAAAGAATTCAGTGACTGTGAAGCACTGAGTGACAGCTGGAAATGATAACAAAATGCGAATTACAGTAATGAAAGTCCTATTTTTGAAGGACCATTTCTTCCCAGCAAGCTAAGTAACAGCTGTTTTCAAGGCCCAAGGCTCTCCAGGAGACACACGTCCCAGGATGTTTGTTCTGAAGCTCAGAAATCAAATCCCAGACCATGAATCTTGAAAATATAACAGTCAGCTTCACGTATAAGCAAATTAAATTCAAGATCACAACATCTTTTTAATAAAATGGCATTAAAATCTCTCACAAATAATCAAATCAATAATTATCATTATACTTATTCAGTGAAGATACTGAACTCCAATAAAATGAGTTTAGCAAAAAAATCCCTCACCAATGCACAAAGACTGCCCCAATCCAACTTGTGTTGTTTGATGAACTGCTTCATAAGTCAGGGTGCCAGATCTGGACACGATACCTTAAAGAAAGAGAATTCAATAATATTAGGTTGTGTTCATACGACTATCATACAGTAAAATAAATTACAAACACAGGTATCTATAAAACCCATTTCACAATTTGTCAACCAAATAAACGATAACGTCAGGTCATGAAATAAGAAGAAAAGGCCTAAATTATAGCAGGGAGGTTTTTAAAGTTATATAGAGAAGAAAGTGTGTTATTAGTTAGGGTTGTTTTATGACCATAAAAGCAGTTAAGAGAGACCTAAAGTCTTCCACGTAAAATGACTGCAGACATGCAGTAAAATGGAACAATAAACCTATAAAAAGGTCCATAAAGAAAAAAAAAGAAGGCATAAGTTTCAAGTATTAATCTTTGGCTAATAACCCTGATTTAGGAAAATAAATTCATAGTTAGGCTTGCTGTCTCCTGACCACACAGATTCCTCAAGACAGAGCCCTATTCTCCTACGCTGGTTCGGTAAGAGACTGCCAATGCTGTTGGAGATTCTGCAGTGACTGTCTTTCTTGCTGGACTGGAACCTCCAGGGGGTCAGTAAACAAGACTGTTTTCCCCACACCTGCGTTCCCAGTATCAAGCACAGTTCAGGCACAGAAAGAGCTCAGTAAATATGTACCAAATGGGTCAATACTGAAAATCAATGGAGAACAACCAACCTCTCAAACAAAATCTAATTCCAAGAGTTTTAAGACCATTCACTAACTGGATCCTATTTCACGACAAATGACAACCACTAACACCAAGCCCCATCTGTCTCATCCATCAGTTTTTCCCTATTCTTAGACCTTTCTTTCTATCTACATCCTCTCTCCTTAACACAGCCCCTCCTCTGTGGGACCTTTCATAACTGAGAAGATTAGGTAGGTCATGCCTATGTACATATGCATTTAGCTTTTAAATAAAGTACAATCAGTAACTGAATTGTATATCTTTGTGTGAATTACCTAGTCTCCTTTCCACTCCTGATTCTTATGAATAGAATTATGATTGATTGATTGATTCTTATGATAGAATTATGTTCTTGTTCAGGCAACACCCTAGATTACTGGGCAGCACAACTGTTTTATTTATTCTAGTCTTTTAATGGATCAGTATAATAGTGAACAGTAGCACTAGGATTTTGTCATTTTGTCATTCTTTTAAGGGGCTTTCATCTAATTATATAAATGATATACAATTTATATAAATGCAAACTGCATACATTTAAGGTAATGAAAGCAATGTTTTTAGGGTAAATTACTCCTGCCATCCTTAAAGTATATATATAGTAAAAGAGACTATCACTTAAAAATATCTATCATAGGGCTTCCCTGGTGGTGCAGTGGTTGAGAGTCTGCCTGCAAATGCAGGGGACACGGGTTTGTGCCCCGGTCCGGGAAGATCCCACATGCCGCGGAGCGGCTGGGCCCATGAGCCATGGCCGCTGAGCCTGCGCGTCCGGAGCCTGTGCTCTGCAACGGGAGCGGCCACAACAGTGAGAGGCCCATGTACCGCAGGAAAAAAAAAAAAATCTATCATAAGGATACTTCTGCTTCCAAAAAGCAGGGATATTTTCCTGTATTCTTCCTGCTAAGTACAAGTAAAAACCCTGGACATCATATA
The DNA here is from genome assembly GCF_003031525.2 of Neophocaena asiaeorientalis asiaeorientalis. Classification (NCBI taxonomy): domain Eukaryota; kingdom Metazoa; phylum Chordata; class Mammalia; order Artiodactyla; family Phocoenidae; genus Neophocaena; species Neophocaena asiaeorientalis. Next base: position 1,643,351 of record NW_020173116.1, read on the forward strand.
TAAAACAAATATAAGAAATCTCTGAGGGGCTTCCCTGGTGGCGCAGTGGTTGAGAGTCCGCCTGCCGATGCAGGGGACGCGGGTTCGTGCCTCGGTCCGGGAAGATCCCACGTGCCGCAGAGTGGCTGGGCCTGTGAGCCATGGCCGCTAAGCCTGCACATCTGGAGCCTGTGCTCCGCAAAGGGAGAGGCCACAACAGTGAGAGGCCCGCGTACCGCAAAAAAAAAAAAAAGAAATCTCTGAAAGATGGAGAGAAGACAGAGTCACTAGGGACCTCGAGACTCAAGCAGTGACACAATGGTGAACAAATCACAAAGAGGATAAATCCAAAGAAATTCCCACCAAAACTCCTAATAAATAAACTTCAGAAAACCAACGACAAAAAAAAAAAATCTTGAAAGCAGCAAAAGAAAAATAACACCTTACCTAAACAGGAAAAACAACTCAAATGACATCAGCTTTCTCATCAGAACCCATGGAAGCAAGAAGTGGAACAACATTTTTTAAGTGCTAAAACAACTGTCAACCCTAAATCCTATACCCAGTGAAATTATCCTTTAGGGATGAAGGGGAAATAAAGACATTCTCAGATGACGGAAAAATAAATAATCTGTCACCAACAGTTCCATCATAAAAGAATGGCTAATGGAAGTTCTCTAAAAAGAAGGTAAATGATACCAAGAAGGAAGAACACAGCAATAAGCAAAACATGGATAGATAGAAAGACTTTCTCTTGAGTGTCCTAAAAGGAAGAAATAAAACTGTCCCTATTTGTAGATAACATGTTTGTCTACAAAGAAAATGCTAAGGAATCTACCAAGAAAACTCATTAGATTACAGCAACGTTGCAAGATACAAGATAAACAAAAATCAATTGTATTTCTATACATTAGCCATGAGCACATGGACACCAAAATTAAAATACAATAAAATTTACAATTGCTTTCTTAAAAAAAAGAAATACTTAGGTGTAAATCTAACAAAACATATACAGAACTTATATGCTAAAAACTACAAAATGCTTGTGAAAGAAATCAAAGACAATCTAAATAAGTGAAAATATACTGCATTCATGGATTGGAATAGTCAACACGTCTATTCCCCCCAGATTGACATAAAGATTTAACACAATTCCCATCAAAATCCCAGCAAGAGTTTCTGTAGATAGAGACAAGATCATCTTAAAAATTATATGAAGTAAAGGAACTAGAAGAACTAAATAATTTAAAAAAGAATAAAGTGCAAGGAAGCGATCTACCTAAAATTTCAAGACTTATCACTTAGCTATAGTATCAAGATTGTGTGGTACTGGTGAAATCCAGAAATAGACCAACACAAATATGCCAACTGTTTTCCTGACAAAAATGCAAAAGCAACTCAATGGAAGAAAGATGATCTTTTCAATAAATGGTGCTGAAGCAACCGAACACAAGTAGATGGAAAAGAACTTCGATCTACATCTCACACCTAGAAAAATTAACTGAAATTGGATCATGGGATTTAAATGTAAAACTACAAAACTTTCAGGAAAAAGAAAGGTATTTAAGGCTAGGCAAAGACTTATTAGACTTGAGGTCCAAAGCATACTTCACAGGAGAAAAAAATTAGTAAGTTAGACTTCATCAAAATGAAAAACTCTTGCTCTCTGAAAGATCCTGTTAAGAGCATGAAAACACAGCTACAGAGCGGGAGAAAGTATTTGTAAGCCACATATCCAACAACGTACTAGTATCTAGAATATATAAAGAACTCTCAAAACTCAACAGTAAAAAAGCAAACAACCCAATTAGACCATGGGCAAAAAAACATGAAGAAAACACTTCACTGAAGAAGACATACAGATGACGGACAAGCACCTGAAAAGACGTTCAATATCATTAGCCATTAGGGGAATGTAAATTAAAACGATTACAATGAGATATCACTGTACACTTATCAGAATGGCTAACATAAAAAACTGTGATACTACCAATGCTGGCAAGGATGCAGAAAAACCGGATCACACATACGTTGGTGACGGAAATGTAAAATGGATAACAATTTGGCAATTTCTTAAAAAACATGCAACTATCATCCAACCTAGCAACTGCCCTACTGGGCATTCATCCCAAAGAAACGAAGACTTGGATTATATAAAAACGAGTACACAAATGTTTATAGCAGCCTTACTTGTAACAACCCCAAACTGGAAACAATCCCAATATCTTTCAACAGATGAATCATTAAACACACTACGGCACATTCATACCCTGGAATACTACTCAGTAATAATACTCAGTATTGGCTGAGGAGGGAAGTGGGTGTATCTATAAAAGGGCAAGATGAGGGATCCCTGTAGTGATGGAAAAATTCTTTATGTCTGTATCAATGTCAATATACTAGATGTGACATTGCATTATAGTTTTGCAAGATGTTACCATTGGGGGACACTGGATAAAGAGTACACAGAAATCTGTCTGTATTATTTCTTACAATTACATGTGAATTTACAATTATCTGAATATAAAAAGTTTAATTAAAATATAATTTTTAAAAAGGATGTAGAAGTCAAGTATGTCACTTGGTTGAGAGTAAAAAACGTCTAACATAAGTGAAAAAAATATTGTATAGTTAAATATCAGTTTGGAATTCAATCTCTCTTCAATAACATTCAATTAGCTGTTATACAGTTTCATTAGCTATCATTAACACAAACTAGAAAGCCACTATAATATTGTACTGCTGTCTATTACATTACGTCCCATTCAGAAATACCCAAGGGACTGAAAAATCCTTCCTTTCCCCAAACTCTTAGCTTAAGGACTGGAAGTCAACGAGGCTTCTGAGAACATTAGTACTAGTATCAAAATAGGAATAGTTAGTACAAAAAATCATCTTTTCTCCTTCACCTCCTTGAAAATCTTGTAGTGTCATATATTTTCTTTTGGGTGAATTTTTTTCTAAATCCTCTGAATTAAAGGCAGTCTCCCAGAGGACTTCCTCATCAATGTGCTATGGCCATCTGGAGAACCAAGGTCTAAAGGACTTCCCTGAACTTTTCTTACTTGTTTTTGAGGTTCACGGGCACCTTAGAAAGCACGGTAGTGATCAGAAAGGCAACTCAGTACAGGGCACACCTTATTCCATGCTCACCTAAGTCTACAGTAGTAGCCATTCTAAGCAGACTGCAGAGTGTAAACAGTATTCAAATATGTGCAAAAGCATCAGTGGCTATGTGGATCAGGGCCCGACTAGAAATCAGATGGCCTATGGAACTCCCTGCATCCTCCCTCATAAGAGAACTTGGTAAGTTCTCGACTGGCAGCAGGGCTGACAGCTCTAAGAGCCATTAGTAATAAAGAAAAATCATGACCTTTAACCCAGTCCTGTAAACTACACAACTGACATTTACTGACTATATTTAACTATTCTTACTTAGTATTTACAGTCACGGTTTATAGATAAAGTACTGTAAACTCTATTATGGTGGAGAAACAGTATAGCTTAGTGAGAGTTAGGTGTGAAGAGTCTAAAAACCGCCATAATGGGCTAATTCTGAAACGTTAATTTGGTTATTTCCTTGAGGAACTAAACAAGTAGCAGTACAATTTTCCCAAAACATTTTGAGAAAGCCCATAATATCCACTGAGGCAAAGTAATTCTGACAGGACACAGAAAGACTAACAATAAAAGTATTCACAGCATGTATATCTGGACAAAGAACTTAAGAGCCTGAATATTTACAGAACCCCCCATAATCAACAATTATATAAAAATTATATAAAAGACTACCCAATAAAAAATAATGTGTAAAACACTTGAATAGGTAATTCACAACAGAAGATTTATAAATGGCCAATAAGGACATGACATCGTTAGTCATGGGGGAAACTCAAAACCATAATGAGACATCATTTTACTCCCGGTAGAATGGCTAAAATTACAGACTAACAGTACTAAATGTCTGTGAAGATGTGGAGTGACTGGAACATTCATACACCGAGGGTGAGAGTAAAGAACGCACAGTCACTTTACAGCACTATTTGGCAACTTCTTAAAAAGTTGAACGTGCTTTGACTCTATGACTTAGCAATTCCATTCGTAGGCATTTAACCCAAGAGAAATACCCACAAAAAGACCTGTACACAGAAGTTCACCTTAACCTTATTCATAACGAATCAAACCTGAAAACAACAGAAACGTTTGTCAGTGGGAGAATGGACAAATTGTGGTATTCAATAAAATACTACTTACCGATAAAATAAACTATTGATACACGCAAACACATGGAAGAATCCATAGTGTGCTGAGCAGGAAAAGAATCTTTTAAAAAACCCCAAAAACATCTTCACTGATTCTAGAGAATTAGTGTTTCTCAAGCATCATTCAGGACATAGAATCAAGTCACTATAAAACTTCCCTGGTAAATTCTCTTAAAGTTGAATTAATTAAAATGAATTTGATTTGCAGAGTCAAATTCTCTTTGTGAGTTTTGAGCTCAGGGCAAGGAATTTTGTTTTTAATCTATAAGAAATATATACTCACCAATTCTTCCTTTCTTGTGAATATGGCCAGGCATGATGCCAATTTTGCATTCTCCAGGCTGAAGGAAAGGAATTCATGGTTTCAGAAAAGTGAAAAAAAAAATTGTAACTTCCTAGGTCATACACACAAATATACTTGGACTGATTCAAAGCTAGTTTGCCTTCAGCGGGCTTATTTTTGTTCTGTACACTCACATTGATGACTCCAGGGCAGTTTGGCCCAATCAGCCTGGTCTTTTCCTGGCGCAGCAGCTTGTGCTTGACCCGCACCATGTCCTGCTGTGGGATACCTTCAGTGATGCACACGACCAAGGACACTTCCGCCTCGATAGCTTCATTAATGGCAGCAGCAGCAAAAGGAGGAGGGACATAAATGACAGACGCTGTTGCTCCGGTCTGTTCTTTGGCCTGAAACATTAACCACGAAGCACTTTATTTTTGGTTAAGTCAGAAACATTGTAAAAGAAATTCAATACCATGATTTTAATGACGTCTTGGGGTCAGGAAAGGACACCACCAGGAGACATCGGATGTCTTCATTCTTCCCATTAACAAGTTCACTTTGCTGTCAGAAAAGAGCAGAGTAAGCACCGCCTCCTTTCTGCCCCCTTGGGACACCCTTCTGCACTGAAAGTTTCTGTGACCTCCCATTCCCTCAGGTGACAGCATGTCAGTACACCTGCAAGCACTGCCTGATTTGCATCTGTGTCCCCTCATTCCTGGGCCATGTTTATTTCTGTTGTTCTACAAGGCACTTACCACCTATTCAGTACCAAAGACCCTGCACCTCCCCAGGAGAAAAGGACTAGTGAGTCCCAAGCTCCAGAACCCAGCTCTCAACCATCTGTTTAAAAATACATCCAACTTAATAAATAATATCAAGAGGCAGCAAAACGAAGTGGTTTTTTTCCTAGCTGTCAATTTTTACTCTAAATGCATGCTGATTAGAAATAAACTAAAATGAGTCGGCGGGAAGATGGCGGAAGAGTAAGACGTGGAGATCGCCTTCCTCCTCACGGATACACCAGAAATACATCTACACGTGGAATAACTCCTACAGAACACCTACTAAACTAAAATACACATGCATAAATGGCCACGGAATAAGAATGGGTCAAATAAGGTTAGAGTTTACTCTACATCACCCCTCACGATGCAAAGCACTGAAAGACCATCAATTTGACCACGGTTCTCTCTCAGTGGTTTTTACATACTCTCTACATGTATCAATACACATGTAGCTTTCTACCCACCTCCACGTGTGGCCATGTCTCTGCTCCTGAAAGGAAGCTCCTTGAAGACAGAGACTGTCAGTGATCTCTGGCTCTCCAAGAGTGGCAGCATCTATTCCGTGAGAGGCCCTGAGAGATACTCTGTACAGGCCTCAGATAACGCTTCACCACAACCCTGCATGCTTAGCATCCCCAGCTACAAATCAAGATGCTGAGGCCAAGAAATATTAAATAACCTGCACAAGGTCACATAGCTAGGAAGTGGTACAGGCAAGATTCAACAAGGCAAAAGTATATCTGATTCCAAAGCGTCAGCTCTTTTCAGCTACAGCAGGCTGCCTCCCTATAAATGTCAAAATGTAACTTAACCAAGATGTAAATCAAAACTTTTTAGAAGGCTGTGCCATGGGATTCATAATGGATACAAAAACCAAGTTACAGAACATACAGGTACAACTAGAAGGGACAGAAGTAAAAGACGGTGTCTTTGAGAATCATCCCCAAATGACTCCCCACGTTCCCAGCAACTTAGGGGCTTTCTCTACGGCATCCCGAATAAAAAGACGTATCTTGACAGTGACAGAAGAACAAGTCAAAGGCTGCTGACTTGCCAGGGGTTAAAAATAATTCAAAACAATGTTTTTAAAAACTATGTTCAAGATGATAACAGAGAAGTGGGAACCAAAGGAAAAGAGCTAGGTTGGAACCAAGTGTAGGAATTTTATGGAAAATATCAATATATCCCATGGGTTCCTACCCCTTAAGGCTACAAACACTTTCAGCAGCTGGACTGTGACAACAGGGTCTGTGCTGGCAAATAATACTGCATGAAAGGTGTCCGTCCTACTCACTCAGAAAGCTCTTTGAAAGAGCAGAATGGGTGAGAGACAGTATCTGTCAAAGAACTTACATTATATTCCAAATGTCATATCTATTTGTATCAAAATTAATAATAAATGAATTGCTTAGCAATGAAAACTGTTTTCAAAAGAAAGCAAAAATGGCTCATGACAAAAGAAATCTGCCTAGAGAGATTTTTTCTAAAAATGCAAATCAAAAAAAAAAAAAAAAACTAAATGATTATTCTACAGAATATATGACTTTACTCTTTAAAATACAATACACTCAAAACACACATACACGTATACAGTACACCCTATTTTCAAGTTTAAAGTAAAGTGAAAATTCCAAATGTGAATATTTCTTTTTTTCTACATTTTAGGATTAAGAATACAAATTAACTTCAATTAGAAGTTAGTATTCCAGGGCCTTCCCTGGTGGCTCAGTGGTTGAGAGTCCGCCTGCCGATGCAGGGAACACGAGTTCGTGCCCCGGTCCGGGAAGATCCCACATGCCGCGGAGCGGCTGGGCCCGTGAGCCATGGCCGCTGAGCCCACGCGTCCGGAGCCTGTGCTCCGCAACGGGAGAGGCCACAACAGTGAGAGGCCCGTATACCGCAAAAAAAAAAAAAGAAGTTAGTATTCCATAAAGAGAGTACATCTATAAATGTGTACTGTAAAAAGTGCAATTCTTTAAAACATGCCTTAGAAGTATGTTTATAAAGAGGAGAGGTACAGTTTTTAACATCAATACATCAATCGCAAGTACTAAGTTTATTTCCTTGATTTTTTAAATTAAACAGCCAAGAATTTGTACTATGGTTTCTTTTATAATACTACTAGTTTTGTATATATTCATTTAAGTGTAGAAAGAGAGTGAAAGAATACACATTGAGCTTAAATTAGCTCTCTATAAAAGCAAAATCTGAGAAATGGAAAACACTATATAAAACTTAACTTTACATACTTTTATGTCATCTGAATTTTTACAATAAGCAATTAGCTTTGTAGCGAAGAATTAAAGTTTACTTTAAATTCATTTTAAAAAGTATTAAGAAATCAGCAAATTGGGGAAGAGACTAGAACTCTGTGATTTGTCCATCAGACTCCACAGCTAGGTTTCTCCACACAGGAATACCACATACTACTTACTTACTCTGAGCCGGGCTAAGTCTGCCACTTATCAGCCATGACACTATGTGCAGGACCCTCAACCTCTCTGCTCTGTCAGCAGCTGGACTGTGACAACAGGGTCTGTGCTGGCAAATAATACTGCATGAAAGGTATCCATCCTACTCACTCAGAAAGCTCTTTGTAAGAGCATCCTTGTCTTTAAAATGGGGATGATAACAGCACCTACCTCGGGCTTGTGGTTCGGCCTGAATGAGGCCATGAATATGAAGCACCTGGCACAGTGCCTGGCAAAGCACCCACTCGAAGTATTAGGGTAGGGGGTGGATGCTGACATGTGCACTTCTAACACCCCAGAAGAAGAAATGGTAAGGAAGGAAAATAAGCCAAACAGAAGCCAAGCCAAAGCACTTCTTCCCTAAAGAGCTGATATATACCTACAGACAAAAATGACCCGGGGGGCTTCCCTGGTGGCGCTGTGGTTGAGAGTCCACCTGCCGGTGCAGGGGATGTGGGTTCGTGCCCCGGTCCGGGAAGATCCCACATGCCGCGGAGCGGCTGGGCCCGTGAGCCATGGCCGCTGAGCCTGTGCGTCCGGAGCCTGTGCTCCACGGCGGGAGAAGCCACAACGGTGAGAGGCCCGCATACCGCAAAAAAAATAAATAAATAAAAATGACCCAGGCTGCGGAGAAAACACCCTGAGCCTACCTGACTAAAGTGAACACACTGGTTTTTACCGCAATTCAAATTTCTCTAGGTTACTGGAATTTTAAAAAGCAACTGACTCTCCCCAAAGGGGCACAATTAAGATCTTAAACCAAGGTGTACTAGCTCTTCCCCTGCTTTTCTTTTCTTGCCAAGCTCAGGTGCCATTAGTTACCTCCTTCACAGTACTGAAGACCGGTAAGCCCAGATGCGTCTCGCCTCCTTTTCCTGGAGTGGTTCCTCCAACTAATTTGGTGCCGTATTCCAATGCCTGCTGACTATGAAAGGTGCCCTGAGGGGAAAACGTGAAAGACTAATGAGAAAAGGCAGGCTGGGAAGCCTAAAGGCAATCTTCAGCAACTTGGAAAAGAAAAACAGATAGGTTAAGTATTTCCCAGCAAACAGCTGTAACACATATCCAAGCATTCTCATCACCTTACTGAACACAGCTTTCCGAAGCAAAGCGGGCCTCTGCGGGGCCAAAATAACTGTTTTTTTTAAGGGTGGGGGGGAGCAGTCTCTTTTCCCTCTGTTTTCAAATTTGGCTGATGATCAGAAACCCCCTGGTGTTTACCTGAAAAGAACACCTCTTTTTCACTGTTCCTCGACCCCTGGTGTCCTCACATCCCTCTTCTACTCAGTGTAAAATCCATGGCCAGTCACTACAGTCACACACCACCTTGGCTCTCTCTCACTTCAATTTACACATCTGGCAAAATCACAGTCTTGGTTAAATCCAATTCTCCACCTACTCTGAGACTGCACATGTGCCACTGAACAGTAGCTGGAGGAAAAATAAAACCTTGCTAACTGGTCTCACTTTAAATTAACGATCCCAAACCTTAAGTGAGCCTTTAACGCTGCCCAGCCAGCATCCTGGATGTCCCTATCCATTTACTCTCCCACCTCCACCTCGGCACTACTGATACTCTGGACACACTGATTCCCTGTTATGAGAGGCTGTCCTGTGATTTGTACAATGTTTACCTCTACTCAGTAGATGCCAGTACAATGCCCTCCTCCCTACCGCAATCAGCTGTGATGACCAAAAACACCTCCAGGGATTGAAAGATTCTTTTTCACTAAGCTTCTGGCGCTCCGCCTCCCTGTTTTTCCTCTTCTCTTTCTTCCCCTTCCTAGACTTCTCTTTTTCATTTAAATGTGTGCCCTTGGTGAGTTCACCCCTTACCATGGCAATAAATATCATCCATATGGTGACCTCTCCCAAACACACAGACACACACACCTCCCACATACCTAGCCGAGACCTTTGCCTTGAACTCCATGCTCACACTGCCAACTGCCTACCTGACATCTCCACTTGGAGAACCAGTAGGCATCCCAAACTTAATGTGCCCAAAACCGAGTTCCTGATCACTCCCCTCCATGGTTTACCCCATCACAATTAATGAGAACTCCACTCCTAACAGATGTTCAGACCAAAACTACTGAAGTCATTCTTGATTCCTCTCTTTCTCTTGTATCTCAAATCAGGATACATTAGTAAATCTTACTGCCCTGCCTTCAGAACGTAACTGACAACATCTCACCCCTTCTACTGCTACCGTCTTGGTCTAAGTCAGCATCAACTCTTGACAGTACTGCCCTTGCTCCCTTTCAACCTATTCTCAACACGGCAGCCAGACTGATCCTGTTACATGTCACTTCTCTGATCAAACTCTGCAATAGTTTTCCATCTCATTCACAGCAAAAGCCAAAGCAAAAGTATCACACTGGCCACCAAGTCAGTATTCAAGCTGCCTCCTCACATCAGAACCCCTCAACTGCCCGACCTCGCTTCACCCACTGTTCTCCCATCACTCATTCTACTCCAGTCATGCCGGCCTTGGGGCTGCCACACACAGCAGGCACGTTCCCCCCTCCTGGCCTCACTGTCCCCTCTGGCTGGAACACCCTTCCCCTAGACATCCACTTGACTCACCCCCAAAGCTGCTTTAGAACTTGACTCAGAGGTCAGGCTTCCCCTGAGCACCCACCACAATTGCCACCACAACCCCACACACATACAGACACCTCCTTCCTCTGGTTTAGTTTTTCCACGGCACTTATACTTTCTAACGTACCACATAATTTACTCATTGATTTTGTTTCTCTCCCCTGCCACTCCACGAAGGCAATGATTTCTATCTACTTTGTTCACTGAGAGATGGCACCTAAAGCAACACATTCCATACAGTAGGCACTCAATAAGTAGTTGTTGAAAACTGAGTGGATCTATGCGGTCATTCTACAGGAACCAGAAAATGATGACTCAACTACTCAAGTTCTATTTCTTAATTCAACGTCTTCATTTTTCAAAACAGGAAACTTAGTCCCAAGCGTGTTAACTGACTTATCTTAAGTCAGTGATGTAGTTTTGGAAAGGACCTCAGACCAGTGCTCTCTCTTTAGAGAAATGCCATTCAAAGTGTCATCTGTATATGCTAACGGTCTACAGTGAGACAAACACAAAACGAAAAAAGAATGACAAAAATAATAAAGAAAAATCTAATAAAGAAAACAAAAATAAGTGAGAATGTTTGCAGACTTTTATAGCAATATAATATTGCTATGACTTTTACAGTATTTTGTAAAAAATATTCATCTGCATTAGATTGGTGATAAAACAAAGACACACCCAAACTGGTCTTTCATTCCAGATAGTTAGAGAAGCACTACCCCAGACTATCACACTGTTACATAAATTCCAATGGACAAATTTTTAGTCCTAATGTAGTGCTAAACAGGGATAACATTTCCCGTTAATAAGCTTCTTTCCCGTAATTTTCCTGTTATCACCATCCAGTGCAGAGTTAAGAATAGTAATAGTTTTTAGCAGCTCATAACAGCCAGTTCAAGAAATACCACCCACTGGAAATCTGCATTTTGGGGATTTGCTCTGAAATACAAATATTCCTCACTCATATGTGGACAATGTGGAACAATGTGTACACTGAAAAAAGAAGAACTAATGAGACAAAATGCAGATTCTCTACAGAGATAGCCTCTAAATTTCAGACCTCATCGTTACCTCTATAAACAGAAACTTAAAACCAACAAATCTTAAGGCTCCCAATTACTCTTAAAGAAAAGTGAATAAGAAACAGTGTATTTGCCAGTAACCCAGAGACTCTGAAACCAACCTTGGATTTCAATATTTAGGCAAATCATCATCTAATTTATGAATCAGAGACAGTTCCAAATAGTGCTTATAGCATGGACAATGGTTCTTAAAAAAAAGGTCAGAGGTTAAAATGTTGTAGGATTGTATAAAGCTTAGTAAACAGAAAAACAAAATCATACATAGTAAACTTATGTGGAGAATTTGGGTTAATCAAACATTTGATTATATGCTAATAAAATTAACATCTATCCAAAAAGGGACTAAATATGATTTTAATTGGCAGAGAAATGATAAAAGGTACTTCATAATCTTAGATGAGCATCAACTTTCTTTAGAATGTATATATGTGGAAATGATATTCATAAAACATACGGCTATCAGAATAAGTAAACCAATTTTACCTATGAACAAAATTTCAACGTTTGGGGTGTTTCTTTTTTCGTTGACAGTGGGTTGTTTTTTTTAAGACAGTAGAGGAATGGGAGAAAAAGAAGAAAGGTCCACTGCAATTCACATTTTTGTGCCCAGTTATTTCAAAACAAAAGTCAGAAAGCAAAAGGACATTTCACATGAACAACCTTCTAATCTAATTCATTTTTTAAAAAAGAACTACAAAATTTTAAAGCAATTCCTAAGTACTTTAAAAACAAAAGTTATAGAATTCTGGATATTTAGGTACCATCCTCTAGATCAGGGGTTAGTAAAGGATGGCCTGAAGGACTTGACTTGCCACTGGTTTCGTGAATTAAGTCTTACTGGCATACCCATTCACTGACATATTACCTATGGCTGCTTTTGCTGTTCCAATACTACCAAGTAGCTGTGACAGAGACTGCATGGCCTATTAAGCCTAAAATGCTTACAATCTTGTCTTTACAGAATACGCTTGCCAACTCTTGCTCTAGATCACCAAAATCCTGCAGAATGGACGTGATAATTCTTTTAATCATAGAAAAATCATTAACTTTTAAATTACACAAAAATCATTAATCGCTTTTATTTTGCCATATCTCCTTTAATAATGAAGGAAGGGATACTTGGGGTTAAGGCTGATGGCTATCTTCTAATTGATTTGGTAGTATTCCCTCGTTTAAAACAAAAAAATCTGTGCATCCACTATGGTGAAACCATAAATGTGTACAAATGTTTTAAAGGGCAACTTAGCAATAGCTGTTAAAATTTTAAATACACAGAACCTTTGACACCCATTTTTACTTTCAGGAATCAATTTAATGACACATATGTATGATATATATTATATACTGTATAATTTGTTTATATATGTGTGTGTGTGTGTGTATATATATATACACACACACACACACACACACACACACACACACACACACACACACACACAGAGAGAGAATGAAAGAGAGAGTGTTCTATAGAACAAACTCTGTAGAATGCCCATTATATAAGTGTACATATGTTTGTATGAGCAAGAAAAATATCTGGAAGGATACATGTCAACTTGTTATCAGAAGGAATTCCAGAGCAGCAGAATGGTAGGCAGGAAGGAAAGGAGATTCTTATGTTGCGTTTTTTTGTGGAATCACATCACAGCTATATTTAAACTTACATAAGTTCTATGATGTAGGCAGAGGATAGGGAGAGAGAATGAATATAAACGAAATACTTCAGGCTATTTTGCCCGCTATTCCCCTGAAGACCATTTGCCCAGAGAGTACAAGACGGGAAAAATCAATGTACTACTTCCTCTGCCCATCACAGTTCCCATGAGCCTCTCTGGGTTTGAGCATTTCCCCACACTGATCTGTGCTTAGCTGAGAATGTTTTTTGTACAAGGCCTAAACACAAGCCATCTGCCTTACCTAGTGCTTAATTAAAGAAACAGTGATCTGTTCCAATGTTGGAGAAAAGCCAGTTGTGTTATACTTGCTGAAAGAAAATATGTGGGTTTCCAACATAATACTGTACTCCTAGGGAGGGATTTTCACGGTAACATTAAATACAATTTTCATCTTAGAGGCTGACTATAGCACCTAACCCCCTCCTGAGATACAACTCCACTGCTGTACTGTATACTCTTGTGCTACAAACTGTATTATAACTTTTGTGACTTTAAAACAATAGAAAATAATTCAATGTTTTTGTATCTCTAATATACATCTTTTAAAAAGTCTTGAAACACCTACCTGCTTACCAGTGAAACCCTGGCAAATAACCTTCGTATCTTTATCAACATAGAGATGCTTCCTGGAAGCTGTATAGGAGCAATGCCGAATTCCATTCTGTTGCACTGCAAAGTAAAGAAAATATGACACATTATAATTTTTCCAAACTTTTGGACTATGAATTTAACTTGGTGACAAAAAAAAAACAAAAAAAACAAAAAAAAAAACGGGCTTCCCTGGTGGCGCAGTGGTTGAGAG
>NW_020173116.1:1657312-1750618 GCF_003031525.2 Neophocaena asiaeorientalis asiaeorientalis
AAAAAAAAAAAAAAAAAATCCTCTAATTCAGGAGCTATCTTGTGATAACGGCAACTTTAAATGTCATTTTTAAAATAAGATGTATTAAATACAAAAACTGATTAAAGAAACAAACAAGAAAAGACACTGTACTATTCTCCAGAATCCCCTCTTTACTGAGAACCACAATTTTGTTGCTTTTTCTGAACTGAGAAAGAAAAGGTTACGTTTATAAGTTTTATTCCTCAGAAAGAAACCAGGGGCTCACGTAAACAGCTCAAATTAAATCCGGGAACTAAAAACTAGGCATCACTCTTGCTAATAATGTTTACTAAACAGCCACATGCTTTCCCCACTTGACCCGACATTTTTAAGCCCAACATCAATAAGCAAAAGACGAGCTAAGAGGCAAACTTTGTCAGAATTACTAAGAACTACTTTGCAACTCATTCCCCAGTAATAATATTAACATTACGTGTTAAGTCATAGAATAAAACTTATCTGAAGTATAATCCAAAATTACTTAATTTGGTCTCTTCTGATGTAAGTCTCAAGACCTCACATATAAAGGAAGTAGGGAAAATAAAATAAATAGGAAGAGTAGATGAGGGAGAAACATGTAAAAAATATCTAAGTTACTGTCAGCAAACTACCTCAGTGGAAACTGAGAAATCTTAAGTAGCTCCTAAAGCCAGCTCCCCATATTTCAAACATCAGTAGAAAGTAGAGCACAGATGATTTACGTGGGCTACCTTCTAAACCCCCATTAGAACCCCAACCTGCTGTCTCTGTGGTCCATTCCTGGCCCTTTCAAAGTGCCGGCATCTATCACTAAGGTAGCCCATGAAAGCTAGGCCCAGAAAAGAATACCTCATCATAAATTTGTCCAGGGTCCACTCAGTGCTTTTTCTCCTGAATCACTGCTCATATCCTCCTAAACCCTCAGATCTCAGATTCTGTAACTGATCTGCTTCTGGCCCTTTGAACATCCCTTGATTCAACTTCAACTCATGTACTGACCTCAGCTTCCAACAACTTTGAATTCTGTAGTCCCCTGTACCTCTAAGGAAGAGACAGGCCCGGAATCTGCCCTGACCAACCAGGAGAGAAGTATTCTGTGTGCACACAGATCAGATGCATTCTTGGCCTAGACTATGCTGAACAAGGGACCCTGAGGGGGCACTGAGGGTCAAGTCCTGGCCTAGGGTACGCAGCTAAGCACCTTAACCTGGGCCAGTGAACACTACGACAGGAATTGTGGCCTGAGAGCCCACCCTAGCCGGGGCTTGCCCTTGGTTCCCAGTTCTCCCAGCTGGAGACACAGAACCACGATACCTATGGAAGAGCTTTACTCCCCTCTGCTATTCTTGGCAGGACTTGCCCAACAGTCCCTCCCACTCCTGGAATATTCAGTAAACAGTCCATCTATCAGGAGTTTCCAGACAGGAAAGGTACAAGATATGATTACAACAGCAAATAAGATCAGGACATCTGGAGCCCATACTTGATAAAAGGAAATACTTGCTTTTTGAAGGTAAAGTTTAGTCCTCCACAAGTACTCTTACACTCTACCTTAACAAAGGAGACATCAGACAGTTCAAGTCTCCTTCCATGGGGCAGAAGTGGCCCTGTCACCCTGAGAAAGCACAGGTCTGTCTACATTCATAAAGCATGGTCTCAATACCCGAACAACTCCTATCACTACCTTCTCCTATTCCTTCCCCTACTCCAGACCTCCTGGATCAACTCTATGGAGCTCAAGACTTCACAGCACCAGAACTCTATGCTCATAAAAACTACATCCGCCAAGTATGATGAAGAGCAGCTCACCTACCAGACAGCCTTGTGGCCCTTTGTCAACTTGTGCAATGACCCTGCCATTCTACAGCATCTAGTGAAATGGATCTTGGGAGATTTATCATGCATATGTGTGTGCGTGTGCTCTTCCCATCTACTGTATGAGCCCATACCTAGGCTTCAGGTAAGCTAGAACTAATAGACTATCATCACCTTTGAGCCAACCCCAAAATACATGTTCAAAGATAAGGAAATGAAATTCCTGACCACATTCTGTCCCAATAAGAAACCTGTACAATGCCAGACAAGGTAACACTGGTACTGAAATGAGGGGATGCTAGAATCAAGCACTTACGAAACCCAGAGAAAAACCTGAGGCACCCAGCAAGCCATGGTGCTCCATAATCACCATAAATGCCTTTTTAATTCCAGACACTGGAAGACGAATCTGCCCGATCTATGGCCCTTTACCCCATGCACACTCTCCCAGTTGCCATGGCTGTGAGGACGACCCCAGACACCTGCCACTCCATGCCACCATGCCACAGGTAACAACTGGTGGCCCTATTTAAGGTAATACTGTTATCAAATCAATGATAAGTCTTACCATTGGTGACATCAGAGAATCAAGGAAATTCTTTCTCTTTTGCCATTTGTTTCCATTCAGACAGAAATAATGCAAAATATGTTTATACTCCAAGTAAAACTCACCAAATTTTAAGTCACTTATGTCATTTTCCTTATTCTTCCCCACCACAGACAATCCAAGCTTAGAATCACAGGTTGGAGGCTCCCCAGCGAAAGCAGCCTCTCCTCATCTCCACCTCTGCACCGCTTCACCTTCCCTCCCACAATCCCACCACTCCCTAATCTAGCAAACTACCAGCTGCTATAAATATTAAATCTGTCAGACTGGTCATTTTCTTTCCCTGTTTGATTTCTTCTCCATCCAAATTATCAATCAAATGCCTTAATTTAAAAAAACAAAAAGCCTATTCTACCTCTGCTGAAGAATGTAAAGAGGTTTAAGTACAAACCTTCAATTGTCCGCCCACTGCTTAAAGAAGCCCAATCATATTTTGGTTTTAAACACAAACCTGATCTCTATGACAAAACCACCAAGTAACTACAGTAAGCTATTTCCTAACAAAAACCTTGAACACAGGACATACGTTAGTGGCCAGACCATCTTATAAATATGTCTCACCTTTCAATCAGAGTCAACGTACTCAATGTCCTGAGAATTTCTCTTGCATTAATTCATATAAGTTCACATTTAAATAAAACATTGCACAGTGAGGAATCTTTAAATCTTCACATCACATTCATGACTTGTGAATATAATGGGGGGTTTGTAGGGGATCTGAGATTAAGAAGAATGGAAACTGTGAACACTTTCATGCGGTATCTAGTCATAAGCACCACACCTGCCCACCGAAGAGTGCACACATTCTGTTACACTCTTTACTGCGTTATTTCTAAGTAAAATTATTTCAGGCTAAGTTTTCTTTCAAGATTAAGTCTCATTTAAATACTTTCAGAACTTCTAACTATAAATTCCATGAGTGTAACGACCATGTCTTGTACACCTTGGTGCCTCCCATGGCATACGGTACAGTGCCTTACGGAGTACGTGCACAGGAAATGCTTGACTGAATTTCAGGACAAGAGATAGGATCTATGAGAAGAAACACATATAAATATCAGAAGTTCCATCTCTTTCTGTGTGAACTGGAAAAATGTCCCTCCTGAACTCCCATTACCAGGAAAGAGGGGAACAAAACCTACGTCTATTTTTGTACATGCAGAGATTATTGGTTTCCCAAAAATTCATACAAAGAGTCCAGCCCTAAATGCTACTAGCAATCCTCAAAGCTGTATCAATGTAGTACAAATTCCATGCTAAGCTTTTTTTTTTTTTTAACAAATGAAATCCAGGAAGCAGTAATGTAATACGAATGGACTATTTCACTACAGAAGAAAAGAACCTAAAGCAAAACACAGCATATAGTCACAGGTAAAGGCAGTGACAGACCAGGAGAGTGGTTTCACAACACGTAACAGGCAAGGAGGACAACCTTAGCAACCTGAGCAACACCAGGGGCCAACAGGATGGAGGGCACCAAAGCCGAACAGGAAAATGGACAAAGGCCATAAACAAGAAACACAGTTGGTGACAGATAAATGGTAAATCGACATATGATGTGATATCTGACTTCACTAATATTAAGAAAATGAGTATTGTTAATTAAACATTAGGGCAGCAGAGAGGCCTGAAGTCGGCCACCAGGCAGAATTTCCCAGTGGTGAAGGCCTTGGGCCATCTCCAGAGAATGTGGGTAGAGTCGCTTTCTCTTCAGGTTCTTAGAAATAAGCTAGCCTAACCTCGGGACTGCATCCCAAGCAGCTGAAAGCATAGCCCAGGAACCAGATAGGCCTGGGCTTGAGTTTACAGGGCAGGTCTTGTGATCTCCCTTGGCCTTAGTCTTCCCTTCAGTAAGTGGAATAACAGCTGCTCACGAGGAGGCTGTGAGGTTGATATGAGATGACACCTGTCAATTGAGTAACAAAGGGTCTGGTACACTCCCTAAACTGGGTTCACATCCTACCTAAGCACAAAAGTCAATCATTTCCTAAAAAGAGAGAATATATAATTCATATTTTAAAATCACATAAGTCCAATCAGAAGTGTTTTATGTCTCATGCATATCCTATACATGTTTATATATAAATATACTAATCCATGTCTACATATAACATATAGTAGGTACACATATATTAGTAAATTTTTACCATCTAAAACATTTTTAAAGATGCATCCTCATTGTAAAAACGGGGATAATAATATTGTGTACCTCACAGGCAATATGAGAATTAGATGAGTTAATATATAGAGCATGCAGAATAACAATTAGCTATTTCACTATTAGCTATTTATTACTGACATAGAATGAAAAGACCAAACTGCTTTGAGATGTTCACTGTGCCAGGATGTCTGCCAGACACAAGGAAGGGGTTCAGGGGTAAATAAGATGGACTGAGGACCATGTGAAGCTTCCTGCCCTGTAAGACAACTAAACATTAAACAAAGAAACACAAAACCACAAAAGTGCCCACTGTAATAAAGGCTGTGAAGTAAAGGGACTGAGTAAGCTGAGAGAGAAATTTGTATCAGTCAGCCACATGCAGAGTCCTCTCCCCTGCAGAGAGCAACCACATCATTTACAAGATGGCTGCAGGGTGGATGCAAGCTGTGGCCAAAAAGCACCTGCCCAGATGGGACTCAAACCACAGATGGCATTCTGTGACCAGTACTGTGCTCCTAACCAGTAACCCGAGACTGTTGATGAAAATACTCCTCCAACTCCCCTCTCAAACTATGTCCTTGTTACTCATTTATTCCTGCATGTGTTCCTGATTTTAACAAATGTATACTTATTAATCATATGTAGTATGCATATATAATCTGCAGGCTATTGGGGTCCCTACCTACAGGACCTTAAAGTATAGCAGAGTAGCTCAGCAGCCGCTTACTTCCAAACCCCAAACAATCCACCGTTCAGATGCGAAATTATATATTTACTTACAAATGAAGTGTAACTGGCTCTAAGTACCATATTTCATCAAATCTAAAACACCACTGATTTTAAGAAGCACTATTAAGCACCAGTATGAAAAAAAATGCTGCCAATTTACTGTAAGATACCATCAATTATAAGATACATCCCAATTTTAGAAATGTTATAATGTACAAAAATGTGGGTCTATGGCAACAAAATGCTTGTCCTTTGGTGAAATGAGATTCTTCCCCTATACTTAGAGAAATTATTTTTAACATCCTCAATTAAGCTTTTATGGAAAAACAAGTTTGAGGTCAGAAAATCAAGTCACCTTCTCATGGCTACATTGATACATTTAGATCGAGGCCATTTTGTACTTTTGGAATAAAGATTTGGTTCTTGGATGCAATGACAAGAGACACTAGGTATCAGAAACATCACTATTGAGGGTCCCCTTTTCCAAGCTACACTTCTAAATGTCTTCCGGATTCCGAAAACAGTCTTACACAACTTGGCAAACACATGGAAAAGGCAGGTGACACCTTTGAGCGGAGTAGTAACCTTCTCAACGAACCAGTGAGGTTGCCAAAGAAAAAAAAATCAGAGCTTCAAAAAAAGAAGGTTCAGGGCTTCCCTGGTGGCGCAGTGGTTGAGAGTCCGCCTGCCGACGCAGGGGACACGGGTTTGTGCCCCGGTCCGGGAGGATCTCACATGCCGTGGAGCGGCTGGGCCTGTGAGCCATGGCCGCTGAGCCTGAGCGTCTGGAGCCTGTGCTCTGCAACGGGAGAGGCCACAACAGTGGGAGGCCCGTGTACCGCAAAAAAAAAAAAAGGAAAAAAAAAAGAAGGCTCAGAGTATCACCCAGCATGTATTTAGTAGAAAGGACACTGCAGAGTCAGAAGACCTGAGCTCTAGTACCCATTCTGATATTGCCTAGGAAACTTTTGGGGCTTATTTTTGCCAAACAAAGGTATGGGACCTTTTGCCACTTTTGCCAAAGGTATGGGACCAATTGGCATGCAAGGTTCACTTTTTGGCATCAAAACACCGTAATTCTGAAGTTCAAAAATACTGGCTCTTGGGCTTCCCTGGTGGCGCAGTGGTTGAGAGTCTGCCTGCCGATGCAGGGGACATGGGTTCGTGCCCCGGTTCGGGAAGATCCCACATGCCGCGGAGCGGCTAGGCCCGTTAGCCATGGCCGCTGAGCCTGCGCGTCCGGAGCCTGTGCTCCGCAACGGGAGAGGCCACAACAGCGAGAGGCCCGCGTACCGCAAAAAAAAAAAAAAAAAAAAAAAATACTGGCTCTTGAATAGACATTTTTCCAAAGAATACATACAGATGGCCAACAGGTACATGAAGAGGTGCTCAACATCACTAATCATCAGGGAAACACAAATCAAAACCACACTGAGATTTCACTTCACACCTGTTAGAATGGCTATTAACAAAAAGACAAGAAATAATAAGTGTTGGTGAGGATATGGAGAAAGGAAACCCCTGTGCGCCTTTAGTAGGAATGTTATTGGTGCAGTCACTATGGAAAACAGTACTGAGGTTCCTCAAAATACTAAAAATAAAACTGTCATACGATGCAGCAATTACACTTCCAAGTATTTATCTGAAGGAAATGAAAACCCTAACTTGAAAAGAAGCCCCACGTTCATTGCAGCACTATTTACAACAGCCAAGATATGGAAACAACCTAAGTGTCCATCAATAGAAGAATGGATAAAGAAAACGTGGTATATTTATTAATATGAACACACAGACACACAATATGGCACATTATTCAGCCATAAAAAGAGAAAATCTTGCCATTTGTGACAACACACATGGACCTTGGGGGCATTACCCAAAGTAAAATAAGTCAGGCAGAGAAAGACAAATACTGTATGATCTCACTTATATGTGGAATCTAAAAAAAAAAAAAAAAAAAAAAGAAAGAAAGAAAAACAGAAACCTGAGCTCACATGTAAAGAAAACAGATTGGTGGTGCCAGAGTTGAGGGGGAGGGGACAAGTGGCTAAAGGGGGTCAAAAGGTACAAACTTCCACTTATAAAATAAGTCATAAGGACGTAATGTACAGCATGGTGACTATAGTTTATAATACTATATTGCAGGGCTTCCCTGGTGGCCCAGTGGTTGAGAGTCTGCCTGCCGATGCAGGGGACACGGGTTCGTGCCCCGGTTCACGTTTGAAAGTAGCTAAAAGAGAGCAGATCTTAAAAGTTCTCATCACAAGAAATAAAAATGTATAATTATGTATGGTGATAGATATCACAATAGACAGAGAGATATTAAAATATATACAAATATCAAAATATTAGGTTGTACACCTAAAACTAATATAATGTTTTACATCAATTATACCTCAATAAAAATAAAAAATACTAGCTCTTGTTCCCTATTTATTCTCAAAGATCCAACTTACAGGAACTACTGGCTTATGTTTAAAGCAACCTTGCACTACCTCATACTTCTTGAAAAGTTTCACCATTTCAGTTTCAAAGGTGCTTATAAAATCCTTAAGCTTTCTCATGGAAGAAATCTTTATTTTTTTTCCTCTCCCCACTTCAACTGGGTTCTTTCTCTTTTTTCCTAAGAACTGTTTTTTTTTTGGCTCAGTAATTTCTATTGATAAATATTCTAAGCTGCCCCCAACAGGTCTCTGGAAGGCATCTACAAGTGTTTGGGGTTTTTTCCTAACTCAAATCAACATTGCAACACTCAAGACCTTCAGCACAAAATGTACCAACAATTAAAACTTAAGAGAGTAAAGGGGACAAAACTCCCTAGCAACTCTAGTTCAATTACTAACCTCAGAGCCTAAATAATTTGTGACTGCCTTTAAAAGAAGTTTGCAATGTGATACTGTTGTGGCTGCGGTTTTTCTAGTGTGAGTGGAAATGGGCTTAGAAATGTGGCATGGGAAAAAGATTTGGGAGATTAAAGGTTTTTAAACATTAACCCTAGAGTTTGTAACCTCTCTAATATAAGAGACACCTTGGTTTAGATCTCAGACCTCTCAAACCATTAGTGACGGAGTAATCACGTGACTGGGATAATTCAAGGCCACTCCAGCAAGAGAAGCTAAACTAGATAACCTCTTAAGCCCTCAGGATCCTGAGAGTCTAGGAATAAAGAAGTTCCAGCTATGTGAGAACAGGACTCTTAAGTATCGCTAAGGGTGGATTCAAGATCCTGATCTTTTAAACACTCTTTCTTCTCTAGACTCTGCTCCTAAGACAGCAAAGGATTTTTCAGAAATTCAGACAAGCAAGACCCCAGAAGAAAAAGACATGGGTATAACAAATCCCTTTTCTCCTTCTGCCTACAACATACTAAATTATCCTTTAAATTATATAATAAAAATCTCCAGAAAACTTTCCCAAATAAACCCAACTTCTTCCTACTTGCTAAGGTTTGTCCTCAAGTGATCTGGTAACTAAGTGTAGCTACAGAGTGTACAGTCATCATCGTACGCTTTTAAAATGTAATCTTCTCAAGAAATGAACTAAGTCTCATCCAATATTCAGTAGCAGCAGTAGAATTAGAAGCAAAGCAGAAGAAAGGGAGAGAGAAGAAAACTAACTTCAGTTGAGTGTCTATCACATTCCAGGTGCTTTATATAAATTGTTTCACTTATTCTGCATGGCGAACCCAGATCATCCTGTACTTCATCATTTCTAGGATGCACATTTGTTTCATTTTTTTAAACATTTCTTAAATCTGGATGCAACTGATAACCAATGGTGTGTCACAATTTTAATTAGCAATCATTTCCCACTTTTAGTGGTAGACCAAACAGCAGTGCATCTTACAAGTGATGGTGTCTCAGATTCATTAAAATATGGTAATGTTTTCAAGGTACGTGAAACAGAAATTGAGAAATAGATTTAGAAATATCCCCCAGAGTTATTACATAGACTGTACAGGACTAGCCAGACTTCAAACCCTGATGTGGCTGGTTCCAAAGTCTTTTCCTACACAACCTACCTAACAAACACAGAGACTTTGAACACAGCAAGAATTTTCAGCAGTCAGCATTACTAGCAACCTTGGGTGTTAAGTTTTCAGGAACTGAAGAATTCACACCGCCTGATGGAGACATATCAAATAAGTTGGTTAAGGTCCCAGCCAACCCTAAGCTTCTAGGAGTTTTCTGGGCTGTGCACCCTTCTGGAGATTCACCCTACGGTCTACAGAAAAGACAACTAAAAGTGTACGACAGTCCTGTTCAAGGCTCGGCCTCATCCTCCAATTTCCTACTGATATCCTCCCCCTACCTCTCAACCCACTCACCCTCCCAGCTTAGTTCATCCTGGACCACCTCACCTCTCACGCCCCAAAAGAGCCTGTCTAGATGCCGCCCCCATCCCGCCGCCACTCATCACCGTGGGATCAAAGGTGTGCCCCCGGATCTGCAGGACTCCAGACCCGAATCCTGGTTCAGCCACTCAAGGTCCCTGCCCGCCAGCTGCCTAAGCCAGGCCCCCGCCCCACATAACCAGCAAAGCTCCCTCCATCCCAGAGGGTCCCCGACTTGGGACCCCCGCCGAGGTCCGGCCCCGGAGGGCCCAGCCGCGTCCTAGACTAGGATGCCAGGCCCGGGGGGCCGGGAACTCGCGGAGGCTTAGAGGAGAGAGCCCCGGCCGGACTCACGGAGGAAAGCGCGGGACAGGAGGCGGGCGGCGGCGAGGCCGCTGCTGCCAGAAGTCATGGTCGCAGCAGCAGGGGTAGCAGCTAGCGCTGCGGTCATCCACCAATGACACTCCCAGGCCCCCTGGAAACCCGACAGGAGCCGAGGCGCGAGGAGGAAGTGGGTAGCCAGAGCGTTCGCCGGAATGAATGTCCCTCCGCAGAGGTGTCTTCACCCAACACTGGTTCTCGCCAGGTGGAGGAGAAAAAGGGCATCTTAACGAAGAAGTAGACAATAGCTCGTCTCTTCCCCGGAAACGTGGGTTTGCAACATTAATAACAACGGCAGCTCAAGGGAAACCCCACTGAGGCCGGCCGGCGCGGGGTATTGTGGGAAATGTAGTTCGATGGCCTCAATTTGTTAGTAGTTTAAACGGGGGTCTGCGGGAAGGGAATAGAAGGAGAAAAAGGAGAGTCAAACCCAGGGGATGCGGTGTCAAAAGGAGTGAGGAAACAGTGAGGCGAGGTGCAAAGAGCAATGCAGAACTTTCCAAGGCCCTTCCAAAGCCAAGGTGCCGACCTTTCTTCATTTCGCCGACTACCATATAGAGAGGATCATACTCCTCACCCCCTACCCTTGCGAGGACCGGGAAGAATTACCAAAGGGAACAGTGACTCTGAACTCGCGCAGTGAAGATGAGGATGTGAAGAGAAAGACCAAAAGCTACTTTCCTGGCACCTAACTTCTTGGAATATGGATCTTTTGGTTAAACAAGCTATCATGCAGCCTTCGGCTAGCACTAAGTGAGTGAGTGCCTCTTCCCTGGAGATCCTGGAGGACTGAAGTTACAGGTCAAGCGTGACCGCTCCTTGTTTGAACAAAACGTTCACTCCTCTCTAACAGCTTTAGAAGGAGCCTCCGAGAGTTCTAGAGTCAAAGGGTTAACAAGAGATAAAGTAATCTAACTCCCTGCCTCCAACCATGCTTCTGAGAGTCCTCATCATTATCATCAATGAAGCTATGATTCTAACTCACTTTAGTCATGATAATTTACACGGAGATACGTGGTGTAGGAGTGGGATTACTCAGGGAGATTGCCCAGTATTTCCTCTATGACCCAGATACTGCCACCCCTGCTTGGACTTGACTGCGCACAAAATCCCTCCCTCATCTAAGGGATCATGTCCTTGCTATCATTTAAATACTCTCAGTGGTTTCCAGATATGTCCAGTATGAAGAATTATTTTAAATAGCAATGTTCTTCTGAGTTTCACATGATAATAGTTATATTTTTTATTTCATTTCATTAATTAAATGCATGATGACAAAAAATATATAATTTTGGCATTATTTTAATGAATTTTTATTTCCGCAAGGACCAGGATTTTAGTTTGTTTTGTACACTGACGGTATCATCAGCACCTAGAACAATGCCTGGTACAAAGAGAGAACTCAGTATTTATTGAATTGAACTGAATTGACATATAAAAGAAATACCATATACATTATGTATAGAATCTACACACAATGTTTGATGGACCTAAGGATATTTCAATCCCTTGTAATAACTACACCTCCACCCCAATTCCATAGCTCATTGGTGGGAGGCTATTGCACTAGACACTAACTATACCATTTATCTTTATATGCAGATTGATTTTGGAGTCAGACAGGTCTGGATTCAAATTCCAGCTCTGCCACTGGCTATGTGACCTCTGGGTCTCAGGTTTTCTCACTGAGACGGGGATGAAACTCTCTAACTCATAATAGGATCATGACCAGTTAATGCATTAATATGTAAAGTTTTTAGTACCTTGTAAGCATTCAATAAATAGTAGCTATTAAAGATAAGAACTTCCTTCTTCACATGACAGGATGATATTTTGAAGTTTTTACTGATGTCAGTAACCAGATGTGGAATACGATATTTCCATTTGGCAACAAGCCATAATTACCTCCACATCCTATGAAAAGGAGCCTAGAAGCTACCTCTCTCCACATTTCCTTAAGAGGTGCCCAGACTTCTCTTTGGGTTCTCATTCTCACTCCTTGGCACCTCTAATAAGAAAAAGACTGGAATTCATTGAATAAGAGACTTCTTTTTTTTTTTTTTAACACCTTTATTGGAGTATAATTGCTTTACAATGTTGTCTTAATTTCTGCTTTATAATGAAGTGAATCAGCTATACATATACATATATCCCCATATCTCCTGCCTCTTGCATCTCCCTCCCACCCTCCCTATCCCACCACTCTAGGTGGTCACAAAGCACCGAGCTGATCTCCCTGTGCTATGCAGCTGCTTCCCACTAGCTATCTATTTTATGTTTGGTACTGCATATATGTCCATGCCACGCTCTCACTTTCTCCCAGCTTACACTTCCCCCTCCCCATATCCTCAAGTCCATTCTCTAGTAGGTCTGCATCTTTATTCCCCTCTTGCCCCTAGGTTCTTCTGACATTTTTTTTTCTTTTCTTTTAGATTCCATATATATGTTAGCATACGGTATTTGTTTTTCCCTTTCTGACTTACTTCACTCTGTATGACAATCTCTAGGTCCATCCACCTCACTACAAATAACTCAGTTTTGTTCCTTTTATGGCTGAGTAATATTCCGTTGTATATATGTGCCACATCTTCTTTATCCATTCATCTGTTGATGGACACCTAGGTTGCTTCCATGTCCTGGCTATTGTAAATATGCAATGAATATTTTGGTACATGACTCTTTTTGAATTATGGCTTTCTCAGGGTATATGCCCTGTAGTGGGATTGCTGGGTCATATTGTAGTTATATTTTTAGTTTTTTAAGGAACCTCCATACTGTTCTCCATAGTGGCTGTATCAATTTACATTCCTACCAACAGTGCAAGAGGGTTCCCTTTTCTCCACACCCTCTCCAGCATTTATTGTTTCTAGATTTTTTGATGATGGCCATTCTAACCGGTGTGAGATGGTATCTCATTGGAGTTTTGATTTGAATTTCTGTAATGATTAATGATGTTGAGCATTCTTTCATGGGTTTGTTGGCAATCTGTATATCTTCCTTGGAGAGATGTCTGTTTAGGTCTTCTGCCCATTTTTGGATTGGGTTGTTTGTTTTTGTGATATTGAGCTGCATGAGTTGCTTGTATGTTTTGGAGATTAATCCTTTGTTATTTGTTTCATTTGCCAATATTTTCTCCCATTCTGAGTGTTGTCTTTTCATCTTGTTTATATGGTTTCCTTTGCTGTGCAAAAGCTTTTATGTTTCATTTGGTCCCATTTGTTTATTTTTGGTTTTATTTCCATTTCTCCAGGAGGTGGGTCAAAAAGGATCTTGCTGTGATTTATGTCATACAGTGTCCTGCCTATGTTTTCCTCTAAGAGTCTGATGGTGTCTGACCTTACATTTAGGTCTTTAACCCGTTTTGAGTTTATTTTTTAGTATGGTGTTAGGGAGTGTTCTAATTTCATACTTTTACATGTAGCTGTCCAGTTTCCCCAGCACCACTTATTGAAGAGGCTGTCTTTGCTCCACTGTATATTTTTGCCTCCTTTATCAAAGATAGGGTGACCAAATGTGTGTGGGTTTATCTCTGGGCTTTCTATCCTGTTCCATTGATCTATATTTCTGTTTTTGTGCCAGTACCATACTGTCTTGATTACTGTAGCTTTGTAGTATAGTCTAAAGTCAGGGAGCCTGATTCCTCTAGCTCCGTTTTTCTTTCTCAAGATTGCTTTAGCTATTTGGGATCCTTCTTGTTTCCATACAAATTGTGAAATATTTTTCTTCTAGTTCTGTGACAAATTTCAGTGGTAGTTTGATAGGGATTGCATTGAATCTGTAGATTGCTTTGGGTAGTAGAGTCATTTTCACAATGTTGATTCTTCCCATCCAAGAACATGGTATATCTCTCCATCTATTTGTGTCATCTTTAATTTCTTTGATCAGTGCCTTATAATTTTCTGTATAGAGGTCTTTTGTCTTCTTAGGTAGGTTTATTCCTAGATATTTTAATCTTTTTGAAATGTTGTATATACTGAGGTGGTTCCCTCTATGCCCACTTCTGGAGAGTTTTTTTCATAAATGGGTCTTAAATGTTGTCAAAAGCTTTTTCTGCATCTATTGAGATCATCATGTGCTTTTTATTCTTCAGTCTGTTGATATGGTGTATCACGTTGATTGATTTGCATATATTGAAGAATCTTTGCATTCCTGGCATAAACCCCACTTGATCATAGTGTATGATCCGTTTTAATGTGCTATGTGTATTCTCTTGTTTTTGCATGGAATGTCTTATAAATATCAATTAAGTCTATCTTGTTTAATGTATCATTTAAAGCTTGTGTTTCCTTATTTATTTTCATTTTGAATGATCTGTCCATTGGTGAAAGTGCGGTGTTAAAGTCCCCTACTATGAATTGTGTTACTGTCGATTTTTCCTTTTATGGCTGTGGGATCTTCCCGGACCGGGGCACGGACCCATGTCCCCTGCATCGGCAGGCGGACTCTCAACCACTGTGCCACCAGGGAAGCCCCCCCACTATTATTGTGTTACTGTCGATTTCCTCTTTTATGGCTGTTAGCAGTTGCCTTATGTATTGAGGTGCTCCTATGTTGGGTGCATAAATATTTACAATTTTTATATCTTCTTCTTGGATTGATCCCTTGATCATTATATAGTGTCCTTCTTTGTCTCTTGTAATAGTCTTTGTTTTAAAGTCTATTTTATCTGATATGAGAATTGCTACCCCAGCTTTCTTTTGATTTCCATTTGCATTTGCATGGAATATGTTTTGCATTTGCATGGAATATGTTTTTCCATCCCCTGTCAGTCTGTACGTGTCCCTAGGTCTGAAGTGGGTCTCTTGTAGACAGCATATATATACGTCTTGTTTTTTTATCCATTCAGATAGTCTGTCTTTTTGTTGGAGCATTTAATCCATTTACATTTAAGGTAGTTATCGAAAGGGAGTTCTTCTGAGTCATGAGTTGTCAGTTTAATATTCTTTGTTCCCACTTCCAGGCAAGTTGGTGGGAAAGGGCTCCTAACAACCACAACAACCAAAAATAACAGACATTAAATCCCAGGCTAACTCCTTGAAGAAATTTATGAGCCCACCATTGTGCCCTAGAGTAGATCAGGTCAAAGAATGCTCAAAAAACTTGAGTTTGGATGGCCGACCTAACCCAGAGATTATTGTCTACTTCCTGCCTGGAGAACTCTAGGCAGGAGGCTGGTGGAGCAGCCTTCATTGACAGGCAGGGCATTATTTGGTTTGGCAAGGTGTGTAATATTCCTGTGGCTGAAATGGATGTTAGGAAAGAAAGCTGAGCTTCCCCCTAAGAGGATCATCTACTGAGACAATGAACTCTAGAATAAAAGACCATGGAAGACCCTCACCACTTGGAGCAGGAGGGCACAGAGGGAGTTACAAGAGGTCAGCCAAAGAGCACACAACTCACATCAGGATACTATGCAGATGGAGTTCCCTAGTCAGGGAAGGAGAGGAGCTATTGAAAAATCCACAAAGAGCCAGAAACCTAGAGCATGTGGACCCTCAGGATAGAACCACAAATAGTGCCATCAAAGAGATTTTATCCAAACATCACCCCACCCCTGCAGGCCAAGAGCAAGGGAGTAAAGGGGTGGAGGAGTAAAAAGAGAAGAAAAGAGAACTTACTCCTTTTAGCTACAGATTGGGGAGCCATAGATCATGCCAGACCTGTAAGGGGGGAAGGAGCTTTGAATTAGGTATACTATTGTAGTTTAAAATTGGATTGAATGGGACTTATCATTATTCATTTTTAAAATAGGTTATTTATCCCCATGGATCAAAATTCAAAAGGTACAAAAATTTATATAGTAATAAATCTTCCTTCCACTTGTCTCCCCACCACCCAGTTCTTATAGCCTCACATGGCAGTAAGAGGATGAGAGAGCTCTCTGGAGTCCCCTCTATGAGGGCACTAATCCCATTCATGAGAGTATCAACCTTGTGACCTAATCACTTCCCAAAGGCCCCCACCTCCTAATACCATCACACTGGAGTTTAAGGTTTCAACATATGAATTTTGGGGAGACCCAGACATTCAAAACATTACATCTAGTCCCAATTCTGCCAACTTCTTCCTGGAAAGAAAACTACCCTCTAAAGGGAAAAATGACTGCTTTATCTCTAGTGATAAATGTACACTTAGAACTGTATTGTAGCCAAGAGAAGCTAGTGCCTCTGGGGCTGATGAGCCAGCCTAAACCCTCAGGTCCCATTGTAAGTATCACTAATCCTTTCATAAAACAATGTTGAGAATAGGGAACTTGTATCCCTGGTCTTGTTTATGAGAGACACAAATCAGAAACCCTTAGCCTCAGAGAAAGCTTCAGCTTTTGGAAAATTGGGAGAAGGGCTGGGGATTATTTTTCTCTCAAGTACAGCTTCAAAAAGGGACATAATCACACAGCACAATTTTAAGAAATAACCAGCTAACATCACTGGCTGATGTGAGCAAAGGCAGGCTCTTTCCCCTCTCTCCTTGCAGGGACTGGTACAGCTAGCTCAGCTGCCTTTGCCTAAGAATGAGGACAAAGAACTTTCTGACATGCACTCACAGGACCCTCCTCAAAGCCTGTTATAGTTCCTTGAAGGGTTATAGCACCTCTGAAGGGGAGGTTTCATCTGCATTGTACACTTGCAGAAATGTCAGGAGCTTTGACCTCTTCTTTAGAAGAAATGGTTTCCAAATATAATTTCTTTTCCCCGTGCTTGAGCCCTGTTGCAAATTTGGTCCCCTAGGAAGGAGACTCTGAATACCCTGTGCAAGAGTACCCTAGGGACCAGGTCTTATGGAAGGGAAGAGAAGAGAGAAAGACTGGGCAGAGAGGGAGAGGTCCAGCTGCAGTGCAGGCCCAATGCCAGTCTTGGCCAGTGCACTTCAGAACTGCCCTGAACTGGGCAAGATGGTCAGGCCTCTATACCCACCACATGCATCATCACCACGTGTGAGCAGCCCTGGGAGGGGCATGATCGTGGATCCAGGAAATTCTCAAAAGGGCGGTGGTGGCCGGGGAGACAGCTGAAGTCTCTCTACCGACAGCACTCCCAGTAGGAGGGGGTCAGCACGTCCTCCAGTGAAGGGGCATCTGGGTGGCCCATCATCGCCCAGATGTCCCTTCCAGGAGAAAGCCCAGTGAAAAAGCAAGGATCCTCAGCAAAACCATAAGGAAGACAGCTTGGTTTGGGTGTCACTCCTTTGCCCACTTTGTGACCATCTCCTACTGAAGGGGGACTCCTTTCCTTTTCCCAAGATAACCAGCACTCTCCTGTACTATCCAGCACTGGGCCGGCCATTCCATCACAAAGTTTCTCATCGCCTTGAGAAGCAGAGCAATGCTGTCTCCTAGGGATTAGATACTCTAGGACTATGGCCTAGTTTAATAGATAGTCCCTCGCAAATTATACGTTCGCATTTTAACAAAGATCGCCAATGTCTTCACACAAATGAGTGATTCATGTTGAGAATTTCTGGAATTATAGCTGGGAAAGCTGTTTTCTCACAACTCTCTGATTCTTCTAGGATAACTTTCTGTCTTCATCAAGAAAACGTCTTTAAAAGTTTTCTCTCTTTCTGTCTCTCTCTTTCTCCATATGTATGTGTATGTGTGTATGCATATATATGTGTATATATATATATATATATATATATATATGTATGTGTATGTCTGTACATGTGTGTCTGTGTTTACTTTCTTATTTATTTATTTTTTTTGTAGTAGATGAAAATCCAAGACACAAAAAAAGAGCAAGTTTCCTTGAGAATCTAAGATGTAGCTCAAGACGTAACATTGTGTCCTACTCTGCAGCCTAGTGGAGGGGCAAGAAGAGCCTGCAAGAATTAGTACTAAAAGGAGAGAAAAGCAAGGCCCTGAGGCCTTGCAGAGGAAAGAAGAGAGTTCTTGGGAAGCTGGTTATAGCCTGAGAGAGGACCCCAACCTGGAAGAGAATTACCCATATTCTTGGAAGACAAAGGATTCCACAGAAAACGACTCCAAATGCTACCAGGTCATGGAGGCTCTGGCTCAGGTTCATCACTCATCTGTATGCAGCATTTTCATAGCCCAAGTCTCTGAAAATGGCCTTTTCACTGAGGCTTTATATATTTGTGAAATGAATGAGAGTGTTGGGCTTTGAAGAATGATATCACCTGACAGAAGTTGAAAGGCTCTGCATGTACCCAAGAGGATGCACACCCTTCCAATTCCATTCTGGAACATTGTCTAACATGCCCACCAGATTGTTTCTTCATTCTCTAGAAGGATGAACCTATATTTAGCTTTGCTTCATGTTTCATACAAAGGTAATATACTTGTTCATTATATTACATTTCACAGATAATTTCTACTTTTGGATTTATTCTTTTCAATATCTTCCAAATACCTTCCAAGGTTAACACATTACTTTTCTAACCAGAAAGAATAATCAATAGTTTGGGTTTTTATGGATGAAATGATGTGGTTAGGACCCAGACTCTGCGACACTCTATGTTAGCTTATAGATTTTTGTCTGGCGGAGATGCAAATTGTTTCTATCCAGCAGAAAAAGTAACTCCAAAGTTTTGAACCCCCTCCCCCTCGTTTTATTGCCCTGCTGGATAATCCCCAGTTTTATATGTCACTTGGAAATATCTGTGCCTCAGTTTCCTCACTTATAAGTAGGGTTGTCATGTGGATGAAATGAGATATTCCATGTAAAACACTAAGAAAAGAGAATAGTAGACAGTAAACACTCAGTAAATGTTACCCATTATTATCACAGGCTCATTTAACTGAAAAATCCAGGGCATATCCTTCAGGCATAACTCAAAGAAGTCATGAGGACTTGTCTCACTCCAAACTTACCTCCTCACAACTCCAATAAAATCCTTCACTGAGAGAATGCTTCCATCTTGTTTCCTCTAGCAAGCGCATTGGGACTAACTGATTGGAAAGACACATGCACTTGTAGAGGCAGGTATCAGTGGGGTGGGCAGAGGTGTGGGCAGCAAGCATCCCTGGCAGAGGCAAGGCCACAGAAGTGACTCTGTGCCCTGGAATCTGTGTCCTGCTATCATGGCTCAAGGCCCTAAAGTCATGCACCAACCCCAATATCTCTGCTTATGCCTACTTTGTAATTTTAGCCTATGACTTTCAAATGCTTAATTAGTAACAATTAACATGGTATCTTTCCTTAAAAATGATTCCCTATGAATTTAGCCCTAAGAGACACAGGACGAAATGGTAAATAGGAAAGAGACAATATTTAAATTGAAAAACAAACGAAAATATCCTCTGCTTGTCCACCCAGTGCTGGTGAAAGGGACACAGCTCACAAATATATGGAACAGAATATACATGGACTTCACCATCAGAAAACCCATGTTACCAAACAGGGTTCTTGGCCTCCTTAATCAATAGAAATTTATCAGAGGCCAGACCAGAAATTCAGGCAAGTCTTTATTGGGGCCCCTCCTGCAGCAGGGGGTAGTGAGAACAAATAGCATGTTTGCTTGCTTTCTGGCTCACTGAGGAAGGGGGAGCTGGTTCCTTATATGGGTGAGGGTAGGGGCGGGTCCGGGCGTCAGGCCAGAGGGGTGGCTTAGGTGATTTGCCCACCCCTTTGATGGTGTGTGTGCAGGGAACATGCACAGTACCCTGCTTTTGCTCCCAGCTCTTCAGAAGTGTCAGTTGGAGGGTTTTTTTTGGTCTTTTTGTATCTTATTGTCCATATTTGCCCCAACTGCGAACGCACACAGTTATTTTTAGTCCCTTATAGTTTCTTTGTATTTTGTTGCTTGCAGATACATTTGTCCAGGTGCAAACACTGTAGCAAAGGGTCCCAGGTCCCAGGTCCCAGACTGTCTCACCTGGAGCTCAGATCTCTGTCCCAGCTGTTTTCAAAGGATCCCAGGGGATTTCCTGTGCTGTGACATAGGTGACAATTTCTTTTCCTAAAGAAGAGGGAACCTCGCTCCAACACACAGACACATACACCTTCACAGATTTAATCTCCAGAGAGTATCCCTCTTGTATGGCTTTCACGAACCATATACTTTTTATAACTATATATAAAATATGGATCATAACACCTACCTCACAGGGTTATTATAAGGAATAGAAAGAACAACGCACACAAAGTACATTGTACACTTCCTGGCACGTGGAAGGTCCTTGGTCAATGTTAGTTCACCTATTGGTATTGGAACCGACATTTAAGGAATGCCTCCAGGTAAAATAGATGGCCAAAAGTTTTGGATCTTCCTGAAAGTGAAATAGAACCAGACAGACACTTAATGTATCAAGCTACTGAATAGCATCACCTCAAGTGAGGAGTTGAGAGCAGGTTGTTTTCCCAGACCTGTAAACCAACCTGGGCTCTGTCAAGCCCAGTACTCACCATCTCACTCATGAGAGGCAGCAACCCCAGATTCACAGCTCTGTTTTCACCACTACCACTATTCAGGAGATAGCTCCTTGAGGCAGACTTGAACCTCACTTATCAGGGCCCGGCAGACGTGGCTCTGAATGACACGCCAGGTTTTGCAATCAGTTTGTTCTCATTGTCAGAGGCAATCATAATGTTCTGAGCACAATTTCTGTAGAGGGGGCCTGGGAGACTTTCCAAGCCTCCCTGGCTTGCTTTCCTGCCAGCAGGACTCAGGCCCCCAGAAGGAGGCAGTTAAAAACCCAGGTGTCACACAAGTGGGAGATGGCAGTGAGGGCAGCACGTTTTATTTAACTCCAGGTTTTTCTTGCATTTTATTTTACTCCGATAATTAATCCCAAAACAGGGGAAGCAAAACCCCTCTGTCATCAAAACCAATATACTAATGAGAGAAAAGAAAAATGACACGCCCTAGGTCATATATTTAGAATGAAACAGATCAAAGATTATCACCCACGTCCCTTAACACCTAGGCTCAGCGCTGAGTCAGAGCAACAGTTGGAGCCAGTAGCAACCACTGCAGCATTGGCTCAGTGATGCTTCTGCAGGATCTAAGCAATCAGAACCTCCCAAGGGAAGCATCTCAGGAATTTGTATTTTTAAAAAGCTCCGCAGCTGATCCTCATGTAGCCCTGGCATTTGGCGACTCCCTGCTTTTGGCCAGTAGTACTTAGGAGTTCACAATTGCTTACCCTCTGAATGCCTGTTACATACATGCCAGCCCTGCCAGCAGGTATTGACAGAATAACAGAATGTTGCAAAGAGACAGTGTTACACACCATTTACCAATTGGGAAACAATTAGAAATGAGCTCAGTCATGTTGGGTGGTTCTCTCTGTTTTTATCCGCCCCCTCCACCCTGCCCCCCATGTTTAGAATATATAATCACCTAGCATAACCATGAGAAGATGAGAAAGAAAACAAAGTTTTTAGTTTGGGTTTTTTTTTTTAAGAATGATAGATTTACAGGAAATGCAATGATCATTCAGGAGGTGGAGGATGCCTTGTTATATTGAATGATGGTGAAAGTTCTGCTTCCCATTTGGCCAACTCTGACACCACCCAGGAAGAAAGGAGGAAGGGTGCCTCATTACTGCTAGGTGGGGGTGGAAGTTCAGCATCCCACGTGGCCTCCACTGATACCCTTGCGGGAGGTCTTTATTATTTATGAGTAGGGATGAAGTGCCAACTCCCCACAGGTCTTCTTGGAGGATAGGGGGCACCTTGAGCAAGGATGGAAGTTTAGGCTACCCACTTGACCTGTGTTGACAGGCGTGGGGCTGGGGTCATGTTCTTTCCATGGTGTTTGACTGGAGTAGGGTGGTGTCTTAGTCCATTCAGGCTGCTATAAAAGAATACCATAGACAGCGTGGTTTATAAACAAGAGAAATTTACTTCTCACAGTTCGGGAGGCTGGGAAGTCCGAGATCAAGGCACTAGCAGATTCAGTATTTGATGAGGTGCCACTTCCTGGTTCACAGACTCATGTGTCTTCATGTTCAAAAATGCTCCATCACCATAGGATAAATGCTTGTGAGATACTAAGTTTTAAAAAAGAGGTTAAAACTGTGACTTTATACAATGATATTAACTTTGTGAGATAAGGTGGAAAACATTTTATTTTAATGGCTACTAATACTTATCTCTGAAGTCGTCTGTGATATTAGTTTATCCTACACACATCCTTACACTACTTCTTTCTCAAACATAGCTTAACATTTTCCACCATTTTGTACCTCTGCTTTAATCATAAAATATAAGGATCCCAATGCCTTGAGGGGCCACCAGTGGGGAATAAGACTTAAATGGTGCCAAAGTAAATTCGAAGTTCCGGGAAAATATAAAAAGCCCGTCCCCATCATCAACTCCTGAGTCTGTCTGCCCCTTTCCAGCTTCACTCACCCTTCAGCCCACAGACTTCCTGCCAATCTGTGCCGTCCTCCATCCACCTCAAGCTACCTGCTGTTTATTCTGACCTGCTGCCACCTGGATGTAGCTGGGGGAGGGGTGGGAGAGCAAATGGACACTGTGATTGCCCAAGGCCCTAATCTGCTTTTCCACCTGGGGCTGGAAAAAGTCAGGAAACTGCCTCCAAAGGGAGGTGCCTAGAGCTTGATAAGGAGCTGAATTATCTTGTCTGCTGGTTAATAGCTAACTGGCCTGTCTCCTTTATTACCAGTACAGACTCAGCTATCTTCCAGGTTTGCCTGACTGTTTGCCTTTCCCATGTCAAGAAAGGAGGAGTTTCCTTTCACTGCAAAGGCAGTAGAAGAACGAAACACTGAACAGACAGGAGACAAAGATACTAAAGGAAACCTGCTTTACAAAACTATCTGCAGTGTCCCCTGGACCCAGTGGTTAAGAAGGAATTTAATGATTAGGACCAATGAATCACTTGTTCACTCAACAAATATCGGTTCAGGATCGCCTGTGGGTCTGGACCAGCCCATGATGGTGAGCAAACGAGGCTTCCTGATACTGAGAGGCCTCCAGCTGGGGGCACCAGAGAACAGCCAGGCCACAGGTCTGACGTTTAGCGTCACCCAGGTATTTACTTCTGTTTATTACTTGATCACCATGGACAGAAGTGGTGGATATGGTCTGGAAGTCAGGAGACCCGGGGTTTTGGTCCTGGTACTGATTAAGACTTTTAAAGGTACAACTACTTTATGTATTAAATTTCCCCATCTCTCAAATGGCAACATGCATTCCTGCCCCTCCTGTTGTCCAGAACTATTTTGAGGATCAAATGTGGACAATAATAGAAGGTACTCTGTAAATGTAGGTTATGATCATATTATCTGAATGCCTCAAATTCCAGCATCCAAATTATAAGTGGCAAGGGTTGGGCTGGAAAATGAATGAATGAAAACCCAGCTTATCCCTGCCAGCTTGAGAAACTACAGTGTTGTTCAGTGCCCCATAGCCACACAGCGTCTGGCTCAGATTGTATCCCTGGATGACAAAAAGTAATTCCTGCAACACCAATGAGCCGTCGCCTCTGATCTTTAAATGAAGGGGACAGAACCAAAGTTTATTTCCTGCATTACAGCCATAGACAACATAGGAAAGATTTGTTGCTAAATCCCAAGCTCTTGCCGACACTCACCAAATGATGGTAATGATGCTGGGTATGGATTAGAGGCCTTCAGGGTCTGCCCTTGATGAATTGCTGCTAGACTTTCACAAACGTGATTTGGGTCCCACTGAAAGAAGCAGCCAGAGAGCAAGGACTGGACCCCTTTCCCAGGTCAGCAAGGGAACAAAGTCAGCACTGCCAGCCTGTTGCCAAGTTGCTGACAACACTCTTTGGACCTGGTACCCAGTCCCTGTCTATAAGGAAAGCTGTAAAGAGAGGAAAGTACATCTCTGGAGACAGACACCCTACTCTAGGACATCATGACCCCGTGGGATATTTGTATGGGTCAAAGCTGTCTTTTTAAAGGGTTCTGTCTCTTGTGTTCTATGTTCATTGACATACTCTAAAGACACCAGCCCGCTTTTATACTCAGATTCGGGAATATAAATTGGGTACTTCGTTCTTAGACATGAAAAGAAACTTGTCCTAAGCAAATAATTCAGATGATTATAATTAGTTATTTAAATAGTTCTTAAAAGCTTAGTCTGCCTTCCCCAACTAGTCATAGGACAGGAGCTACTTTTTATATTTACATGGTTGACTCTTGAAGTACATGGTCAGAAGTCTAACAGCAAGGTGTTGGTACCACTGCATCCCTACTAGAGGCTCTAGAAGAGAATCATTTTCTTTTCCAACTTCTAGAGGCCGCCCACGTTCCTGGGCTCATGGACCCTTCCCTCATCTTCAAAGTGCATCACTGCAACCTCTGCTTCCTTCATCTGACTTCCTTTTCTTTAATTCTCCTGCCTCCCTCTTGTAAGGATGCTTACGATTACATCGGGCCCATCTGGATAATCCAGGCTAATCTCCCCCCATCTCAAGATCCCTAATCACATCTGTGAAATCCATTTAGATGTGTAAAAAACTGCCAAACTATTGTTCAAAGTGACTGTACCTTTTTGGAGTCCCATCAGCAATGTGTGAGAGTTCCAGTTTCAGCTGTATTTTTAACATTGTAACCTGCTTACTTTGGTTCCTGTGCCGGGCATACTTTCCCACACAGCATCTTTTTGCCTATCCCTCTTGGTCAATAGAGCCTTAACTGGGGTGGGGTGGTAGGCATATGTGTCTAGCCCTAGGTAATGGATCATGATGGTTCCTAGTCATTTATGATAATCCCGTTCCCTACCTTTTCAGCCTTCCTTTCAGCTAGATGTAACCTTTGGACCCTATTCTGGCCAATGAGACATAAGGAGAAATCTAATCTGTTGTAGAGGCTTCTGGGAGAGCTTTTGCTTTTCTGCTATAAAGAGGCAAATATATCCTTTGACCTTATTCCCTTATTTCTCGCTGGAATGACATGATGGCTGGGACTGCAACAACCCTATGGCCATCATAATGAAAAGGCCAAGAGAAACATAAAAACACCAACAACCCTGTTTAATTAAGCCACTGTTAATTGGGTGTTCTGTTACTTGATATCGAACACAGCGCTAATGGATACAGTCTTTTTCCTCCCTGCTGCGTGGAAGGCTACTGCTGCTAGTGAATGCACAGGATTTTTCTTTCTTTTCTTCATCTTTGCTTTATGCCCAGATATTTGTATTTCAGACATATTCATCTAGATCTTATTTTGGGGAGGATGCCATTGTGAGAGGTCAAGAAAACTTAGTGTGTGTTGGGTCTGCTGAAAGCACCCAATGCTCATTGAAATCTCATGTATTTTTACCTCTATGAGTTGGGCAATCCCTATTTTAAACAGGGGAAAAAGCTGACTTAAAAACTTTCTGGATATAGAGTATGGATTTAAAAGGCAGACATGTAGAAGAGGCAATGTCATTCATGAGGCATACCAGGACAAGTTGATTTCAAATGACAAAAATCTGTTCAAACTTATGCCTTTTTGAAAAAGTGTTGGCATTTTTTGGCTCACACAACCAAACTTTGGAAAACACAAATCGTTTTAGAGGTAATGGATCTTGGCATGAAAAGCCATGGGGACTCTAGACTGAGTCCATTTCCCATTAATGCATCTCCATGTGGCCAACTGTGGTCTTCCCTTTACAGAAGAGAACAGGTCTTCCAGGAGCTCCAGACACATTCTAAAACCACCATGACTAGTGAGGAAGAGAGGATTCTCCCTCCCAGATCCACTTTTTGAAATCTAAGAGAAAGTCTCTGATCATCCCAACTTGAATCACATTCTTACCTCTCAAGTTGTTTATCCTGTTTGAATGTTTTAGTATCTGTCTTTTGTGTGAGTCTTTCCTTGAATTGCCTAGTAATTCTTAGTTGTCTGCTTATTTTTGAGAGAGAGGATCTAAAAACACTACTGGAACCTCCACGCACCCAGATGGAGCTTCTTCAATGAGAATCTCTACAAGGTTGATCTGGCTGGACCACTTAGTTTTAGAACCTCTGCCATTCACACATTCAGATTGTTCCCCTGGGGCTGGTCAGATTCCCCAGAGAAGATTCTCCCAGTCTCCTGCACAGAAGGGTCTAACTGCCAATGTTTTGAGACTAGGGTGACTAACTCATCCTCGTTTGATCAAGACTGTCCCAGTTTTAAAACTGCAAGTCTCCATTCTGGGAACACCTACAGTTCCAGGAAAATTGAGACGGTAGGACACCCTATGCTACTATTCTGGAAGCTAAGTAGGGAAAGATGGTTAGGTGATCTCATTATCTTTTATGCACACATTCAGGTCATCCCACTGTTTTCAGTATGGTGATCCACCCTCAAATGCGCTTAGCATCCATCAGTCTAGAGACTGTTTTACTCACACCGGAGTATAAGTTTCCAGTCTTCTACTGCAATTGGGGAGGATGGACCAGATGTGAAGACCTGACCACTTCTTGGACGGAAAGCCACGCTCCCTATTTAAACCCCTATTCAAGAGATGTCTGATACCACTGACACCAGAGTCTTTGGGGATTCTGTAGTGTATATCAGGTTGGATATTATCCTTCCCCACCATTGCTTAGACTCTTTTTTGTGTCTGTTTAATCACTTACCACTCATATTTCTGCCTTCCAGAATCTACATTTTTATAGCTATTGTCTCTTCTCCCATTCTCCTAATGTCTCTGAGTTTATAACTTTAAAAAAATCCTTTCTGTAGGGTTGTAGGGAGGAATAAAAGTAGTTTGGTATGTTAAAAATGCCACACTTGCCCAAGAGTCTATAGAAATAATCTTTTCAAACACTTTTTATTCAAATACCTCAGTGCTTTGGGCAATGTAAGTTTCAGAACTTCCTGCTGTTGTCCACTGTGTGGCACTATCTTCTTACCATTTGAAAACAATTTCTACATTCTGGTATTAGTTTATTGATATACAACATGTCTTAAGACAACAAAAAATAATGACATAGACTATAAAATCTCGACAGAGGCAAAAATTGACAGCAGTAAGAAATTTCCTAGGAGACAATCTACTGAGGTTACAATTTTAATTTATCTTGACTTGGTGACTACATTTTTTTTTACATCTTTATTAGAGTATAATTACTTTACAATGATGTGTAAGTTTCTGCTGTATAACAAAGTGAATCGGCTATACATATACCTATATCCCCATATCTCCTCCTTGCATCTCCCTCCCACCCTCCCTATCCCACCCCTCTAGGTGGACATGAACACTGAGTTGATCTCCCTGTGCGATGCAGCAGCTTCCCACTAGCTATCTATTTTATATTT
The DNA here is from genome assembly GCF_003031525.2 of Neophocaena asiaeorientalis asiaeorientalis. Taxonomy (NCBI): domain Eukaryota; kingdom Metazoa; phylum Chordata; class Mammalia; order Artiodactyla; family Phocoenidae; genus Neophocaena; species Neophocaena asiaeorientalis. The sequence goes on from NW_020173116.1 coordinate 1,684,530, forward strand.
GGTAGTGTATATATGTCCATGCCACTCTCTCACTTCGTCCCATCTTACCCTTCCCCCTCCCCACGTCCTCAAGTCCATTCTCTACATCTGCGTCTTTATTCCTGTCCTGCCCCTAGGTTCTTCAAAACCATTTTGTTTTATTCCATACATATATGTTAGCATACGGTGTTTGTTTTTCCCTTTCTGACTTACTTCACTCTGTAGGACAGACTCTAGGTCCATCCACCTCCCTACAAATAACTCAATTTTCTTTCTTTTATGGCTAATATTCCATTGTATATATGTGCCACATCTTCTTTATCCATTCATCTGTTGATGGACACTTAGGTTGCTTTCATGTCCTGGCTATTGTAAATAGAGCTGCATTGAACATTATGGTACATGACTCTTTTTGAATTATGGTTTTCTCAGGGTATATGCCCAGTAGTGGGATTGCTGGGTCATATGGTAGTTCTATTTTTAGTTTTTTGAGGAACCTCCGTACTGTTCTCCATAGTGGCTGTGTCAATTTATATTCCCACCAACAGTGCAAGAGGGTTCCCTTTCTTCCACACCCTCTCCAGCATTTACTGTTTGTAGATTTTTTGATGATGGCCATTCTGACTGCTGTGAGGTGATACTTCATTGTAGTTTTGATTTGCCTTTCTCTAATAATTAGTGATGTTGAGCATTCTTTCATGTGTTTGTTGGCAATCTGTATATCTTCTTTGGAGAAATGTCTATTTAGGTCTTCTGCCCATTTTTGGATTGGGTTGTTTTTGTGATATTGAGCTGCATGAGCTGCTTGGAGATATTTTGGAGATTAATCCTTTGTCAGTTGCTTCATTTGCAAATATCTTCTCCCATTGAGGGTTGTCTTTTTGTCTTTATGGTTTCTTTTGCTGTGCAAAAGCTTTTAAGTTTCCTTAGGTCCCATTTGTTTATTTTTGTTTTTATTTCCACTTCTCTAGGAGGTGGGTCAAAAAGGATCTTGCTGTGATTTATGTCATAGAGTGTTCTCCCTATGTTTTCCTCTAAGAGTTTTATACTGTCTAGCCTTACATTTAGGTTTTAAATCTATTTTGAGTTTATTTTTGTGCATGGTGTTAGTGAATGTTCTAATTTCATCCTTTTACATGTAGCTGTCCAGTTTTCCCGGCACCACTTATGGAAGAAGCTGTCTTTCTCTCCTCTTTATCAAAGATAAGGTGACCATATGTGCGTGGGTTTATCTCTGGGCTTTCTATCCTGTTCCATTGATCTATATTTCTGTTTTTGTGCCAGTACCATACTGTCCTGATTACTGTAGCTTTGTAGTATAGTCTGAAGTCAAGGAGCCTGATTCCTCCAGCTCCACTTTTCTTTCTCAAGATTGATTTGGCTATTCATGGTCTTTTGTGTTTCCATACAAATTGTGAAATTTTTTGTTCTAGGTCTGTGAACAATTCCGTTGGTAGTTTGATAGGGATTGCATTGAATCTGTAGATCGCTTTGGGTAGTATAGTCATTTTCACAACGTTGATTCTTACAATCTAAGAACATGGTATATCTCTCCAACTGTTTGTATCATCTTTAATTTCTTTCATCAGTTTCTTATGGTTTTCTGCATACAGGTCTTTTGTCTCCTTGGGTAGGTTTATACCTAGGTATTTTATTCTTTTTGCAATGGTAAATGGTAATGTTTCCTTAATTTCTCTTTCAGATTTTTCATTTTTAGTGTGTAGGGATGCAAGAGATTTCAGTGCATTAATTTTGTATCCTGCTACTTTACCAAATTCATTGATTAGCTGTAGTAGTTTTCTGGTAGCATGTTTAGGAGTCTCTGTATGTAGTACCATATCATCTGCAAACAGTGACAGTTTTACTTCTTCTTTTCCAATTTGGATTCCTTTTTCTTTTTCTTCTCTGATTGCTGTGGCTAAAACTTCCCAAAATATGTTGAATAATAGTGGTGGAGTGGGAAACCTTGTATTGTCCCTGATCTTAGAGGAAATGGTTTCAGTTTTTCACTGCTGAGAACGATGTTGGCTGAGGGTTTGTCATATATGGTCTTTATTATGTTGAGGTAAGTTCCCTCTATGCTTATGTTCTGGAGGGCTTTTATCATAAATGGGTGGTGTATTTTGTCAAAAGTTTGCTCTGCATATATTGAGATTATCATCGGTTTTTATCCTTCAGTTTGTTAATATGGTGTATCACATTGATTTTTTTGTATATAGTGAAGCTTCCTTGCATTCCAGGTATAAACCCCACTGGATCATGGTGTATGATCCTTTTAATATGCTGTTAGATTCTTTTTCCTAGTATTCTGTTGAGGATGTTTGCAACTATGTTCATCAGTGATATTGGCCTGTAGTTTTCTTTCTTTGTGACATCTTTGTCTGGTTTTGGTGTCAGGGTGATGGTGGACTCATAGAATGAGTTTGGCAGTGTTCCTCCCTCTGCTATATTTTGGAAGAGTTTGAGAAAGATAGGAGTTACCTCTTCTCTAAATGTTTGATAGGATTCGGCTGTGAAGCCATCTGGTCCTGGGCCTTTGTTATTGGAAGATTTTTAATCACTGTCTCAATTTCAGTGCGTGATTGGTCTGTTTATATTTTCTCTTTCTTCCTGGTTTAGTATTGGAAGGTTGAGCTTTTCTAAGAATTTATCCATTTCTTCCAGGTTGTCCATTTTATTGGCATATACTTGCTTGTACTAATCTCTCATGATCTTCTGTTTTTCTGCAGTGTCAGTTGTTACTTCTCCTTTTTCATTTCTAATTCTATTAATTTGAGTCTTCTCCCTTTTTTTCTTGATGAGTCTGGCTAATAGTTTATCAATTTTGTTTATCTTGTCAAAGAACCACCTTTTAGTTTTATTGATCTTTGCTATCATTGCCTTCATTTCTTTTTCATTTATTTCTGATCTGATCTTTATGACATCTTTGCTTCTGCTAACTTTGGGGTTTTTTTGTCCTTCTTTCTCTAACTGCTTTAGGTGTAAGCTTATGTTGTTTATTTGAGGTGTCTCTTGTTTCTTGAGGTAGAATTGTATTGCTATAAACTTCCCTCTTAGAACTGCTTTTGCTGCATCCCATAGGTTTTGGGTCATCGTGTTTTCATTGTCATTTGTTTCTGGTATTTTTTGATTTCCTCTTTGATTTCTTCAGTGATCTCTTGGGTATTTAGTAGTGTATTGTTTAGCCTCCACGTGTTTGTATTTTTTTACAGATTTTTCCGGTAATTGATATCTGGTCTCATAGCATTGTGTTCAGAAAAGATACTCGAACAATTTCAATTTTCCTAAATTTACCAAGGCTTGATTTGTGACCCAATATATGGTCTATCCTGGAGAATTTTCCATGAACACTTGAGAAGAAAGTGCATTCTGTTGTTTTTGGATAAAATGTCCTATAAATATCAATTAAGTCCATCTTGTGTAATATATCATTCCACCTTGTGTTTCCTTATTTATTTTCATTTTGGATGATCTGTCCATTGGTGAAAGTGTGGTGTTAAAGTTCCCTACTATGATTGTGTTACTGTCGATTTTCCCTTTTATGGCTGTTACCATTTGCCTTATGTATTGAGGTGCTCCTATGTTGGCTGCATAAATATTTACAGTTGTTATGTCTTCTTCACGGATTGATCCCTTGATCATTATCTAGAGTCCTTCTTTGTCTCTTGTAATAGTCTTTATTTTAAAGTCTATTTTGCCTGATATGAGAATTGCTACTCCAGCTTTCTTTTGATTTCCATTGCATGGAATATCTTTTACCATCCCTCCACTTTCAGTCTGTATGTGTCCCAAGGTCTGAAGAGGGTCTTTTGTAGACAACATATATACGGGTCTTGTTTTTGTATTCATTCATGCAGTCTATGTCTTTTGGTTGGAGCATTTAATCCACTTAAATTTAAGGTATTTATCGAAATGTATGTTCCTATTACCATTTTGTTAATTGTTTTGGGTTTGTTATTGTAGGTCTTTTCCTTCTCTTGTGTTTCCTGCCTAGAGAAGTTCCTTTAGCATTTGTTGTAAAGCTGGTTTGGTGGTGCTGAATTCTCTTAGCTTTTGCTTGTCTGTAAAGGTTTTAATTTCTCTGTCGAATCTGAATGAGATCCTTGCTGGGTAGAGTAATCTTGGTTTTAGGTTTTTCCCTTTCATCAGTTTAAATATGTCCTGCCACTCCCTTCTGGCTTGCAGAGTTTCTGCTGAAAGGTTAGCTGTTAACCTTATGTGGATTCCCTTGTATGTTATTTATTGTTTTTCCCTTGCTGCTTTTAATATTTTTTCTTTGAATTTAATTTTTGATAGTTTGATTAATATGTGTCTTGACGTGTTTCTCCTTGGATTTGTCCTGTATGGGACTCTCTGCACTTCCTGGACTTGATTGACTATTTTCTTTCCCATATTAGGGAAGTTTTCAACTATAATCTCTTCAAATATTTTCTCATTCCCTTTCTTTTTCTCTTCTTCTTCTGAGAACCCTATAAGTCGAATGTTGATGCATTTAATGTTGTCCCAGAGGTCTCTGAGACTCTCCTCAATTCTTTTCATCCTTTTTTCTTTATTCTGCTCTATAGTAGTTATTTCCACTATTTTATCTTCCAGTTCATTTATCCGTTCTTCTGCCTTAATTATTCTGCTATTGATTCCTTCTAGAGAATTTTAAATTTCATTTATTGTGTTGTTCATCTCTGTTTGTTTTCTTTATAGTTCTTCTAGGTCCTTGTTAAACGTTTCTTGTATTTTCTCCATTCTATTTCCAAGATTTTGGATCATCTTTACTGTCATTACTCTGAATTAATTTTCAGGTAGACTGCCTCTTTCCTCTTCATTTGATTGGTCTGGTGGGTTTTTACCTTGCTCCTTCATCTGCTGTTTGTTTCTCTGTCTTCTCTTTTTGCTTAACTTACTGTGCTTGGGGTTTCCTTTTTGCAGGCTGCATGTTTGTAGCTCCCGTTGTTTTTGGTGTGTGCCCCCAGTGGGTAAGGTTGGTTCAGTGGGTTGTGTAGGCTTCCTGGTGGAGGGGACTAGTGCCTGTGTTCTGGTGGATTAGGCTGGATCTCGTCTTTCTGGTGGCCGGACTGCATCCAGTATTGTGTTTTGAGGTGTCTGTGACCTTATTATGATTTTAGGCAGCCTCTCTGCTAATGGGTGGGGTGTGTTCCTGTCTTGCCAGTTGTTTGACATAGGTTGTACAGCACTGTAGCTTGCTGGTCGTTCAGTGGAGCTGGATCTTAGTGTTGACATGGAGATCTCTGAGAGATCTTTCACCATTTGATATTACATGGAGCTGGGCAGTCTCTGGTAGCCCAATGTCCTGAACTTGGCTCTCCCTGCTCAGAGGCACAGGCTGATTACCCGGCCAGAGCACCAAGATACTGTCAGCCGCCTGGCTCAGAAGAAAAGGGAGAAAAACAGAAAGAAAGAAAGAAAGAAAGAAAGAAAGAAAGAAAGAAAGAAAGAAAGAAAGAAAGAAAGAAAGAAAGGAAGGAAGGAAGAAAAGAAAAGTTATTAAAATTAAAAATTAATTGAAAAAAAGGACAGACAGAACCCTGGGACAAATGGTAAAAGCGAAGCTATACAGACAAAATCACACAAAGAAGCATACACATACACACTCACGAAACGAGAAAAAGTAAAAAAATATATATGTCTATATTAAAGTTTAGAAAAAGGAAGAGAGCAACCATATCAATAAACAAATCTACCAATGATAATAAACTCTAAATACTAAATTATGATGATCATAAAAGCAGAAACAAATTAGATGCAGAAAGCAAACTCCAAGTCTACAGTTGCTCCCAAAGACCACCACCAGAATTTTGGGATGATTCGTTTCCTATTCAGTTATTCCACAGATGCAGGGTACATCAAGTTGATTGTGGAGATTTAATCGCTGCTCCTGAGGCTGCTGGGAGAAATTTCCACGAAGCTATACAGACAAAATCACACAAAGAAGCATACACATACACACTCACGAAACGAGAAAAAGTAAAAAAATATATATGTCTATATTAAAGTTTAGAAAAAGGAAGAGAGCAACCATATCAATAAACAAATCTACCAATGATAATAAACTCTAAATACTAAATTATGATGATCATAAAAGCAGAAACAAATTAGATGCAGAAAGCAAACTCCAAGTCTACAGTTGCTCCCAAAGACCACCACCAGAATTTTGGGATGATTCGTTTCCTATTCAGTTATTCCACAGATGCAGGGTACATCAAGTTGATTGTGGAGATTTAATCGCTGCTCCTGAGGCTGCTGGGAGAAATTTCCCTTTCTCTTCTTTGTCCGCTCAACCCCACCCACACAGGACGGGGTTAAAGGAGCAGCTGATTAGGGGGCTCTGGCTCACTCAAGCCTTGGGGAAGGAAGGGTATGTAATGTGGGGCGAGCCTGCAATGGCAGAGGCCGGCATGACGTTGCAACAGCCTGAGGCGTGTCGTGTGTTCTCCCGGGGAAGTTGTCCCTGGATCATGGGACCCTGGCAGTGGCGGGCTGCACAGCTCCTGGGAGGGGAAGTGTGGATAGTGACCTGTGCTTGCACACAGGCTTTTTGGTGGCTGCAGCAGCAGCGTTAGCGTTTCATGCCCGTCTCTGTGGTCCACGCTGATAGCCGTGGCTCATGCCCATCTCTGGAGCTCATTTAGGTGGTGCTCTGAATCCCCTCTCCTCCCACACCCCAAAACAATGGTCTCTTGCCTCTTAGACAGTACCGGATTTTTTTCCCAGGCTCCTTTCTGGCTATCTGTGGTGCACTAGCCCCATTCAGGCTGTGTTCATGAGCCAACCGCAGTCCTCTCCCTGGCATCTGACCTCCGAAGCCCAAGCCTCAGCTCTGCCCCCTACCACCGCGGCAAGTGAGCAGAGAAGCCTCTCAGGCTGGTGAGGGGTGGTCAGCACTGATCCTCTCTGCAGGAATCTCTCCACCTTGCCCCCTACACCCCTATTGCTGAGCTCTCTTCCGTGGCTCTGAAGCTTCCCCCCCACAACTCCCGTCTCCACCAGTGAAGGGCTCCCTAGTGTGTGGAAAGTTTTCCTCCTTCACAGCTCCCTCCCAGAGGTGCAGGTCCTGTCCCTATTCTTTTGTCTCTGTTTTTTGCTTTTGACCTACCCAGGTACGTGGGGAGTTTCTTGCCTTTTGGGAAGTCTGAGGTCTTCTACCAGCATTCAGTAAGTGTTCTGTAGGAGTTGTTCCACATAGAGATGTACTTCTGATGTATTTGAGGGGAGGAAGGTGATCTCCATGTCTCATTCCTCCGCCATCTTGAAGGTCTCTGCCAATAGTCTTTATTTTAACGTCTATTTTGTCTGTTATGAGAATTGCTACTCCAGCTTTCTTTTGATTTCCACTTGCTTGGAATCTTTTTTTCCATCCCCTCACTTTCAGTCTGTATGTGTCCCTAGGTCTGAAGTGGATCTCTTGTAGACAACATATATACAGGTCTTGTTTTTGTATCCATTCAGCCAGTCCACTCTTTTGGTAGGAGCATTTAATCCATTTACATTTAGTGTAACTTTTGATATGTATGGTCCTATTACCATTTTCTTAATTGTTTTGGGTTTGTTATTGTAGGTCTTTTCCTTCTCTTGTGTTTCCTGCCTAGAGAAGTTCCTTTAGCATTTGTTGTAAAGCTGGTTTTGTAGTGCTGAATTCTCTTAGCTTTGGCTTGTCTGTAAAGGTTTTTTTGTTTGTTTGTTTGTTTTTTAACATCTTTATTGGAGTATAATTGCTTTACAATGGTGTGTGAGTTTCTGCTTTGTAACAAAGTGAATCAGCTATACATACACATATATCCCCATATCTCCTCCCTCTTGCATGTCCCTCACGCCCTCCCTATCCCACCCCTCTAGGTGGTCATGAAGCACCAAGCTGATCTCCCTGTGATATGCAGCTGCTTCCCACTAGTTATTGGTTTTACATTTGGTAGTATATATAAGTCCATGCCACTCTCTCACTTCGTCCCATCTTACCCTTCCCCTTCCCTGTGTCCTCAAGTCCATTCTCTACATCTATGTCTTTATTCCTGTCCTGTCCCTATGTTCTTCAGAACCTTTTTTTTTTTTCAGATTCCATATATATGTGTTAGCATACAGTATTTGTTTTTCTATTTCTGACTTACTTCACTCTGTATGACAGACTCTGGGTCCATCCACCTCACTACAAATAACTCAATTTCGTTTCTTTTTATGGCTGAGTAATATTCCATTTTATATATGTGCCACAACTTCTTTATCCATTCATCTGTCAATGGACACTTAGGTTGCTTCCACGTCCTGGCTATTTTAAATAGATCTGCAATGAACATTGTGGTACATGACTCTTTTTGAATTATGGTTTTCTCAGGGTATATGCCCAGTACTAGGATTGCTGCATCATATGGTAGTTCTAGTTTTTTAAGGAACCTCCATACTGTTCTCCATAATGGCTGTATCAATTTACATTCCCACCAATAGTGCAAGAGAGTTCTCTTTTCTCCACACCCTCTCTAGCATTTATCATTTGTAGATTTTTTGATGATGGCCATTCTGACTTGTTGAGCGCCCTTTCATGTGTTTGTTGGCAATCTGTATATCTTCTTTGGAGAAATGTCTATTTAGGTCTTCTGCCCATTTTTGGATTGGTTTGTTTGTTTTTGTGATATTGAGCTGCATGTGCTGCTTATATATTTTGGAGATTAATGTTGTCTCAGTTGCTTCATTTGCAAATATTTTCTTCCATTCTGAGTGTTGTCTTTCCGTCTTGTTTATGGTTTCCTTTACTGTGCAAAAGCTTTTAAATTTCATTAGGTCCCATTTGTTTATTTTTGTTTTTATTTCCATTTCTCTAAGAGGTGGGTCAAAAAGGATCTTACCATGATGTACGTCATAGAGTGTTCTGCCTATGTTTTCCTCTAAGAGTTTTAGAGTGTCTGGGCTTACATTTAGGTCTTTAACCCATTTTGAGTTTATTTTTGTGTATGGTGTTAGTGAGTGTTCTAATTTCATCCTTTTACATGTAGCTGTCCAGTTTTCCCAGCACCACTTATTGAAGAGTCTGTCTTTTCTCCATTGTATATTCTTGCCTGCTTTATCAAAGATAAGGTGACTGGGCTTCCCTGGTGGCACAGTGGTTGAGAGTCTGCCTGCTAATGCAGGGGACATGGGTTCATACCCCCGTCCGGGAAGATCCCACATGCCGTGGAGTGGCTAGACCCATGAGCCATGGCTGCTGAGCCTGTGCATCCAGAACGTGTGCTCCACAATGGGAGATGCCATAGCAGTGAGAGGCCTGCATACCACATAAAAAAAAAAAAAAAGATAAGATGACCATATGTGCGTGGGTTTATCTCTGGGCTTTCTATCCTGTTCCATTGATCTACATTTCTGTTTTTGTGTCAGTACCATACTGTCTTCATTACTGTAGCTCTGTAGTATAATCTGAAGTGAGGGAGCCTGCTTCCTCCAGCTCCATTTTTCTTTCTCAAGATTGCTTTTTCTATTCGGGGTTTTTCCATACAAATTTTGAAATTTTTTGTTCTAGTTCTGTGAAAAATACCATTGGTAGTTTAATAGGGATTGCACTGAATCTGTAGATTGCTTTGGGTAGTATAGTCATTTTCACATTGTTGATTCTTTCAATCCAAGAACATGGTATATCTCTCCATCTGTCTGTAAAGGTTTTAATTTCTCCGTCGAATCTGAATGAGATCCTTGCTGGGTAGAGTAATCTTGGCTTTAGGTTTTTCCCTTTCATCACTTTAAATATGTCCTTCCACTCCCTTCTGGCTTGCAGATTTTCTGCTGAAAGATCATCTGTTAACCTAATGGGCATTCCCTTTTATGTTATTTGTTGCTTTTTGCTTGCTGCTTTTAATATTTTTTCTTTGTGCTTAATTTTTGATAGCTTGATTAATATGTGTCTTGGCATGTTTGTCCTTGGATTTATCCTGTATGGGACTCTCTGCACTTCCTGCACTTGATTGACAATTTCCTTTCCCATATTAGAGAAGTTTTCTACTATAATCTCTTCAAATATTTTCTCAGTCCCTTTCTTTTTCTCTTCTTTTTCTGGGACCCCTATAATTCGAATGTTGGTGCATTTAATGTTGTCCCAGAGGTCTCTGAGACTGTCCTCAATTTTTTTATTCTTTTTTCTTTATTCTGTTCTGTGGTAATTATTTCCACTATTTTATCTTCCAGGTCATTTATCCATTCTTCTGCCTTAGTTATTCTGCTATTGATCCCTTCTAGGGAATTTTAAATTTCATTTATTGTGTTGTTCATCTCTGTTTGTTTTCTTTTTAGTTCTTCTAGGTCCTTGTTAAACGTTTCTTGTATTTTCTCCATTCTATTTCCAAGATTTTGTATCATCTTTACTATCATTACTCTGAATTCTTTTTCAGGTAGACTGCCTCTTTCCTCTTCATTTTTTTGGTCTCATGGGTTTTTACTTTGCTCCTTATTTGGCTGTGTATTTCTCTGTCTTCCCATTTTGCCTAACTTGCTGTGTTTGGGGTCTCCTTTTCACAGGCTGCAGGTTCGTAGTTCCCATTGTTTTTGGTTTCTGCCCCCAGTGGGTAAGGTTGGTTCAGTGGGTTGTGTAGGCTTCCTGGTGGAGGGTACTGGTGCCTGTGTTCTGGTGGATGAGGCTGTATCCTGTCTTTCTGGTGGACAGGACTGCATCCAGTGTTGTGTTTTTTGGTGTCTGTGAACTTAAAATGATTTTAAGCAGCCTCTCTGCTAGTGGGTGGGGTTGTGTTCCTATCTTGCTCGTTGTCTGGCATGGGATGTCCAGCACTGGAGCTTGCTGGTCATTTACTGGTGCTGGGTCTTAGCATTGACATGGAGATCTCTGGGAGAGCTCTTGCTGCTTGATATTACATGGGTCCAGGAGGTCTCTGGTGGGTGGTCCAATGTCCTGAACTTAGCTCTCCCACCTCAGAGGCTCAGGCCTTACACCAAGCTGGAGCACAAAGACCCTGTCAGCCACACTGCTCAGAAGAAAAGGGAGAAAAGAAAGAAAATAGTAATATAGTAAAATAAAGTTATTAAAATAAAAAAATTTTTTAATTATTAAAATAAATAATTAAAAAGTAATAAAAATAAGAGAGCAACCAAACCAATAAACAAATCCATCAATGATAACAAGCACTAAAAAGTATACTAAGATACACATAAGAATCAGAAACTATTCAGTCACATAGAGCAAACCCCAAGTCTACTGTTGCTCCCACCATCCACAGCCTCAATTTTGGGAGATTTGTTGTCTATTCAGGTATTCCAAAGATGCAGGGTACATCAGGTCTCTGGTGGGTGGTCCAATGTCCTGAACTTAGCTCTCCCACCTCAGAGGCTCAGGCCTTACACCAAGCTGGAGCACAAAGACCCTGTCAGCCACACTGCTCAGAAGAAAAGGGAGAAAAGAAAGAAAATAGTAATATAGTAAAATAAAGTTATTAAAATAAAAAAATTTTTTAATTGAAGTAGCAGCTGATTAGGGGGCTCTGGCTCACTCAGGCTCAGGGGAGGGTCGGGTATGGGATGCAGAGCAAGCCTGTGGTGGCAGAGGCTGGTGTGACGTTGCAACAGCCTGAGGTGCACAGTGTGTTGTCCCGGGGAAGTTGTCCCTGGATCCTAGCAGTGGCAGGCTGCACAGGGGGGTGGGGAGGTGTGGATAGTGACCTGTGCTTGTACACAGGCTTCTTGGTGGCTGCAACAGCAGCCTTAGCATCTCATGCCCTTCTCTGGGGTCTGTGCTGATAGCTGCAGCTTGTGCCCATCTCTGGAGCTCATTTAGGTGGTGCTCTGGATCCCCTCTCCTCGCGCACCCCAAAACAATTATCTCTTGCCTCTTAGGCAGTTCCAGACTTTTTCCCGGACCCACTTCCGGCTAGCTGTGGTGCACTAGCCCCCTTCAGGCTGTGTTCACACAGCCAACCCCAGTCCTCTCCCTGGGATCTGACATCCGAAGCCAGCCGAAGCCTCAGCTCCCAGCCCCCACCTTCCCCGACAGTTGAGTAGACAAGTCTCTCAGGCAGGTGGGTGCTGGTTGGCACCGATCTTCTGTGCGGGAATCTCTCCACTTTGCCCTCTGCACCCCTCTTGCTGTGCTCTCCTCCGTGGCTCCAAAGTTTTCCTCCCTCCCCTCCCCCGTCTCTGCCAGTGAAGGGTCTTCCTAGTGTGTGGAAACTTTTCCTCCTTCACAGCTCCCTCCCAGAGGTGCAGGTCCCTTCCCTATTTTTTGTCTCTGCTTTTTCCTTTTACCCTACCCAGTTACGTGGGGAGTTTCTTGCCTTTTGGGAAGTCTGAGGTCTTCTGCCAGCATTTAGTAGGTGTTCTGTAGGAGTTGTTCCACATGTAGATATATTTTTGATGTATTTGTGGGGAGCAAGGTGATCTCCATGTCTTACTTCTCGGCCATCTTGAGGGCCCTCTGTCAGTGACTACTTTTTATATTTACCACATTATATATATTTACTATCACAGGAGTCAGCAAACTTTTTCCTTAAAGACCAGATAGTAAATATCCTGGGTTGAATAGTCTCTATCAAAACTACACAACTCTATTTAGTGCAAAAACAGCTATAGAAAATATCTAAAGAAATGGTCATGGCTGTATCCCAATAAAGCTTTATTTACAAAAAAAAGCAGCAGTCTGGATTTGACCCATAGGATAGTATTCACTAACTCCTACTTTATGCTATTAAGATTCTGATCCTAGTTCCAACCTGTGGCAGAGGGAGGGGTGGTTCTCATCCCAACACGAAATTCTCAGACACCAGAAAAGTGTCTACAATTCAACTCAATTCTGACAAGGATTTACCTGGAGATTGTGTCAGATCCCACAGTTTAAGGGTTCAGTCCCACAAGACTGCCCCCTCTCCCCCACTTTAGACTCTAGGCACAAACCCAATCAGCTATAGAATGGAAGTTCCCATGGTCTCTCTGAGCTCAGGGAACCATCAGTGGTCACATGTGAATGACATGAGGCTCTGAGACCATCAGTGTTGATTTGTTTACTGGATACAGGTTCTTTATAATGTAGCATTTGACAGAGATCCTGACTAATATTTTCAGGAAGAAAAAGGAGTCTTTAGTAGAATTTCTAAATAAAGGAAAGTCATTTTCTTACTATTCCCATTGCATCACACCACATCTAGAATCTCACCTTCAGTTCTGAGAGCCATTTTAGTGTAGAATTAGTAGGAGTTCTGCAAAAATATCATACATAGACTAAAGAAACTGAAATGTCGGGAGGGAGGGATTCAAAGAAGGAAGACTAAGGGAAAGATATTTCTGCCTTCAAATATTTTAAGAGATCATGGGGGCAATTTACAGAACGGGCAAGGAAGTAGATTTTGACATCTACCAAAAAAAGAACTTTCTGACAATTAGAACTGTCCAGCAGTGGCATAGAAGTCACACATTTCCTGTAACTGGCAATTAAGGGAAAGATATTTCTGCCTTCAAATATTTTAAAAGAGATCATGGGGGCAATTTGCAGAACGGGCAAGGAAGTAGATTTTGACATCTACCAAAAAAAGAACTTTCTGACAATTAGAACTGTCCAGCAGTGGCATAGAAGTCACACATTTCCTGTAACTGGCAGTGATCAAACATGAGAAGCCTACCTTTTGAGCACCATTCCTTCCTTGTGTATCCAGCAGACCTACTGGACACCCATTCTGTTCTCTTTAATAGCACTTCTTAAATTTAATATGCAATGAGCCACCTGAGAATTATTAAAATGCAGACTGATTCAAGAGGTCTGGGGCAGGATCTGATATTCTGCAGTCTAACAGGCTCCCAGGGAATGCTAATGCTGCTGGCTTATACAGCACATCTTGAATAGCAGGACCCTGTGGCTGAGGCCCTTGGACTTGGTTGGACATTGGAATCACCTGGGGAAGGAGACGCTAGAAAAAACCCTGATGTCTGGGTCTCTCACTCTTAGTTTAATTAGGATGGTGTGTGGTCTGGGTGTCAGGGTTTTCAAAACTCTCTAAGTTACCCCTAACACAAAGTTAAGTTTAAGGAGCACTGCTCTATGGTCTTTCAAAACATTCAACACTGGGTCAGAGATCACTTCTGCAAAGACCTTTAATTGGAATAAAAGTATCTGGGCTTGGGCAGGTCATCTCATTCATGAATAATTAACATCGGTTCAACATTTTTGAGGAAAACGTTGTAATCATCATTAAATCTCATAATGTGTAGGACATTAGACCATAGAATGTCCCACGCCCCCTCCAAATAGCTAAGATGAGAAGCTATTGCCCTGATTCAAAATATGTGACTCAAAACCTCCTTTGGCTGTGCATTCATTTGACCACAAGGTGGTGATAGAGCAACAAAACATGATACCACAACCACAACCACCACCACCACCCTCACCCCAGAAAGTTGAGCTATGTGACCTACACTTAAGGCCAGAACACTTGCAGAGCAGGTATAATTCCCAACTCTGAGGGGTGATTGGTCACAGGCTCCTTTGAGAATTTAACAGCTATAGACAAATGTACACCCACAAACATGAATACAATTTTAAGCAGTTCACAGACCCTGAAATTAAACTGTGGACAGTCAAGCCTAAAGATGAGTTACCCCCCCACCCCAGTATAAATTATTTGGAGCCTGAGCACCTCCATCCTTAGGAGCAGCTGACCTTACCTACTGCTTCACAGAGAAAAAAGAAGAAATCTGGCCCAAGTCTACCCATTTACCTAACCCACTTCGACCTTCCTTCCCTCCACACAGAACAGGGTGGCTCTTCTTTACACTGAAGGCTAAATCCTCCACCAGTGTTCCTGATCCCTTCACCCTGGCCTCCACCAAGTTCATGGTCTCTCTATTTTATGCTCTTATATATTTTCTTGTGCTAATTTAAAAATAACTCACTTTTCTCAATACAAAAGTGGTATATGGCTTTTATTTTTAAATATACAGAAAAGCAAAGGATATAACTTAAAATACCCATGAATCTCATAAACGCTTATGTTTTTCTTCCATAGAGTTTGCTGAGTTTACATACACTTGTGCTTTGTTATGCAAACTGTTTTATGACCTACTTAATCTAACATCTTTTAATCTTCATATATTTTCACCTGCAGATATGGTCCTTAACCAGAGTTGTTCATTTGATTCATCTATAGAAATTTTTTTTTCATCTATAGAAATTTTTAAGCAGATATTTGCCTAAATGCCAATTCCAAAGATTCTTATTTACCAGGTCTGACATGAGCCTAGAAATCTGTATGTTTAGAAAAGCCTCACGTGATTTTGAAGTATAATTCTAGGAGTACGATTGTTACTTTAAAAAAAATGTTTGTGCATAAAGACAATTTTATTATTTCTTGGATAAACTTTACTAAAGTATAACTTAAATACAATTAGCTACACCCATTTTATGTATACATTTTTTAAATTTATTGCAATAACATTGGTTTATGACATATAAATTTCATGTGTATAACATTATATTTCAACTTCTGTATACACTACAGCATGCTCACCACCAAAAGTTTAGTTTCCACCCATCACCATAGAGTTAACCCCCATTTCCTCCTCCCCACCATCTCCAGTCCCCTCCGAAAATCACTTCTCTGTTCTCTGTATCTATCTTTTTGGTTTTGTTTGGTTAGGTTTGTTCATTTATTATTACTATTTTATATTCCATATATGAGTGAAATAATATGGTATTTGTCTTTTTCTGTCATTTCATTTAGCATAGTACCCTCAAGATCCATCCATGTTGTCTCAAAGATTTTATATTTTATATGGCTGAGTAATATTCCATTGTGCATAAATACCACATCTTCTTTATCCATTCATCTATTGATGGGCACTTAGGTTGTTTCCATATTTGGGCTATTGTAAACAATGCTGTGATGAACATAAGGGTGCATGTATTTTTTTTAATAAGCATTTTTGTATTCTTTGGATAAATAACCAGAAGTGGAATAGCTGGATCATATGGTATTTTTATTCTCAATTTTTTGAGGAATGTCTATACTATTTTTCATGGTGGCTGCACCAATTTACATTCCCATCAACAGTGCTATATTGTTACGATTCTCTTAATTCCTGTGAGTTCAGCAATACAGTTAAAATAATGTGCCTTGGAGTTTATCCAAACATATAGGTGTTTCGCTTCAGGAATTTTTCAGAATATAGTCCACCGTACATCCAGTAGCAGAATTCCAAGATTAATATTATAGAATTTTAACTATTAAAGTTGATGGATCTCAGGGCTTCCCGGGTGGCGCAGTGGTTAAGAATCTGCCTTCCAATGCAGGAGACACAGGTTCTAGCCCTGGTCCAGGAAGATCCCACATGCCACGGAGTAGCTAAGCCCATGTGCCACAACTACCGAGCCTCCGCACACCCTAGTGCCCATGCTCCACAACTAGAGAAGCCACTACAATGAGAAGCCCGCGCACCGCAATGAAGAGTAGCCCGGCTCTCCGCAACTAAAGAAAGCCCATGCGCAGCAACACAGCTAAAAATTAATTAATTAATTAATTGAAAAAAAATAAGTTGATGGATCTCAATTTGTATCTTAGCTCTGCCATTTGCCACTTCTGGACTGATCTTGGGTAAATTACATAACCTCTTTAAGCCTCAATTTCCTTAGTGGTGGAGTAGGTACAATAATACCTCTAAAATAATATGAAGCTGTTGCAATGAATAGTATGATGGTGAAGAAAACTTCACAAAGGATCCAGCATATAAATCTTAACTTCATGTTCACTAAGTTTTAACCATTTTTACTTAGTATTACTGTTTTCTTAATCTAGTTCTCATAAACCTTTCATAGCCTAGTTCTTTATGAAATGGGAATTTTAGGTTTGTTGGAAGTATTTGAGATAATAAATACAAAACATATAGCACAGTACCTGGTACATAAGGAGCACCCAATAAATAGTAACAATTATTGCTATTTACAAGAGCTCTGAAACAATCAATAGGCAATAAACAAAGCTCTTGTTTGATAATGAATATGACATCTTGCCACGTTAAAAAAATAAGTTTGGAGAGATTTGGTGAGTAGTGTTCAATACAGCGATACCTTCATAAAACTCTATGTGTCCATGTCTTCTATCCTGCACCCTTCTTGGCTCTTGGAATGAATGCTCTTAGCTGCATAAGGTAACATTAGAATACAATCACCTTCATCGACTAACAAAGAAATTCTTGAACTGAGGAGCAATATACTATGTCTCCCCCACATAAACTTTGAAAGCAACAGATTAAAATATTCATTGCACATCCAAAATGAAGTCTATTTTGGGGTGTGTGTCTAACACTGCATATTATTATAATATGCTTTTATGTATACTGGGTTGGTTTTGAATTTTTTTTCATTACTGGTTTATATTTTATTGGCTCTGATTGATTACCTGTGTGTACCTTGCATCTCTGGGGAATTAGTATTTATTATGTCTACATTTGAAGTTTATCTGAATTGTTTCTAAACTGAAATTACTCCACTGCTGTGTGCTGTTCCTGATTAAGGATTAGGAGATCTGTATTCCAGTTTTACCTCTGCCAGGACTAGGTGCCTGACCTGGAGTAAATTATTTACTTTCTCTCTGGGTCTCAGTTCTCTTATTACCAAAATGAGGGTGACTTCCCTGGTGAACCAGTGGGTCAGACTCCATGCTCCCAATGCAGGGGGCCGGGATTAGATCCCTGGTCGAGGAACTAGATCCCGCATGCATGCCACAACTAAGAAATCCGCATGCTGCAACTAAGGGTCCCACATGCTGCAACTAAGACCCGTCACAGCCAAAATCAATCAATCAATCTTTAAAAAAAAAAATGAAATGGGGGAGTAATTGGATTGAGTGATCTGTTTTCTCCATTCCAGCTCTATTATTATATGAGCCTCTCCTTTGTAGGTGGTG
The DNA here is from genome assembly GCF_003031525.2 of Neophocaena asiaeorientalis asiaeorientalis. Classification (NCBI taxonomy): domain Eukaryota; kingdom Metazoa; phylum Chordata; class Mammalia; order Artiodactyla; family Phocoenidae; genus Neophocaena; species Neophocaena asiaeorientalis. Next base: position 1,702,391 of record NW_020173116.1, read on the forward strand.
TCATGCCTGCATGGAAAATACATACCTGAGTATCTTAAGACTGAGAAAATTCAGGTTGTGAGTATGATATGTAAAGCACCTCATACAGGACTTTGCTTTCAAGGCAAGAAACAAATATCAAGGTGTTTTTTTTTAGGGGGGGCGTACCAAAAAGGACAAAATATAATAATAAGTTTCAGCGGTGATTATGTCATTTTGGAGGGGCGGTTGAAAACCAAGCCTCTGCCATGTGGTGTAACATTTCCCCGAGGCAGGTAAAAGGCTGCTTCCCCAGATCACTAATGGGGGTCAGGTAACTTCAGTAAGCAACCTGCACGGGGCATCGGTGGGGTCGCTTCCATACAGCATTAGCAGCAGTCTTTGGAGACTTAATCCGGTGGGTCTAAATGCCAAATAAGATCCAGGGTCTGCTTTGGTGAATACGGTGCAGGGACCAATTAATATGGGCTCGGGCTTTGCCTGACACTAAGTTACCTTCCAGGCGGAAAAGAACATCAGCAGAAAAGGACACGATGAAGTCTGAGCGGAAGAAGAGCCCGCATTCCTAGCGCCTTAGGACACTCCCAGGAGGAGGTCGGTGGGTGGGGCAGAGACGCAGGACGGTCGCTCCCTCAGAGAGCGGGACGTGAACTGTCTACGCAGGCACTTGATTCTTCTAACCACAGCAAGTTAGATTAAAGCGAATGCCAAGGCAGCCTCAAGCCTCTCGAGGGGCAACAGAAAAGATTCCTGGAGGAGGAGGGAGGTGCAGTGAGCGTGGGCGGTTGATAAGCGAAGGAACAAACATAAGCAACCAACTCCTTTGGCTGCCTGGCCTTCCAGCCCAGCCCGTGAACACTGCCCAGCACGGAGAAGCCGTCAGGTCTAGTGCGAGCTCTCCAGCAATCAGTGACGTAAGGAAATTTCCAGAGACAGTCATTGGCTCGACTGCCCGGCACAGTCCTGGACCCAGAGCTGCAGTTGGCTGAGGGGTTGCCGTGGCGACAGGTCGCGCACAGGCGCAGTGAGCCTCAGTGGAGGCCTGGTGGCTGCTAGGCAACGGGAAACATTCTCGGCTTAGAGACAACTTTCTACTCCTAGACCTACTTTTTCTCTGTCTCAGGAGACCGTCTGAGGCGGCTGCTGGTCTAGTCTGACTTGGTGAGTCCTGAGGAATCGAGCTGTGGGGCTAAACTCCGAGGCGGGAGACTTATGCTTTGGGAGCACATAAGGAAAGGCTCAAAGAGGCAGAGAGGCAGAGAAGGCCAATGGAAAGGCATTTTAGTGATACCTACTACCTACCTAGCAATTTAGAGGGCTGGAAACCGAGAAACAGAGCTATCAAGAGACTTGTCCAAGGTCACACACGGAGTGGTCAGGTCTGGACCTCTGCTAGTCAGTGTGGTAACCACTAGCCACAGGGGGCTAGTCTGAATTGAGATGTGCCCTAAAGGTGAAATACTTTGAAGACGTAGTAACAAAAAAGAAACTATCATATTAATAAGTTTTATATTGATTACATGTTGAAATGATAATATTTTGTACATGTTAAATAAAGAACATTATTAAATTAATTTCCTTTTTTGTTTTTGAATGTGGTTACTTGAAAATTTTAAATTGCATAGGAGATTTGCATTATATTTTGGTTGGCCAGTGCTGATCTAGACTAAAACCTGGGCCTGCTGACACCTGGTTCAAGACCTCGTGTGTTGTAATACTGTTTTTAAGCAAAGTATTTCCACCCATCTGGTGGGACCGGAGTGTGAGGTGGTGAGGGTACAAGACCGCTACAAAAGGCTCATAGTTCTAGTGTTCTGGGACCTTGCTTATGAATCAGAATCTGCCTTTTCACAAGCTCTTCAAGTGATTCTCATCCACATAAAATCTCCAGAAGCGCTGTTTTACGCTTTAGCCTTCAACTCTTTTTTCCCTTTATTTGGTTTCTCTGTGAGTACCTAGGCTATATATCTCAGATTACCTGCATTAGAATTACCTGCATTTTGAACACTACCCCCACCCCCAGAAATATTTTGTATACTCAAGTGTGAGAAACGATCTCAGTATAATGGCATTTCTCTTCATCCTTCCAAATCTGGACCATTGTGGTCCCCAAATCAGAGGCAGCCAACAGCATCACCCAGGAAGTTATTAGAAATGCAAATTCCTGGGTCCCACCCCAGCTACGGGGCTTCTAGAAGGCCAGACATAGTTCCGAATTTTCATTCCTCTGGTTTAGGTCCTCAGTTTGGGAAGAATGGGGTAACTTTGATAGGTTTTCTTTGGGGATAAGCAAATTCAGCTCTCCGTGGTTCTTAAAACCCCTCCACTTAGCCCTACTTCCCCAATCCTTTTGCTCTACTTTTCATTTTTCTTTTCTTGACCCTAACCCCTCTCCAGGAGTGAAGATGGCTTTTCGTGTCTCAGACAATGAGTTGGACCTGGAAAGTATTGGAGAGCTGATGGAAAACCCTGCACTTACAAGACTGAACAGTTTAAAAGCAAAGGGAAGACTGAGTTTTGTAACACCCACAGAAAATGAAGCTGATACACAATTCCTGACATTTAAGCACACTACAAAAGCTCAGGAGAGGACAAGAAAACGACAGCAGCCTATAAAACTAGAGCCTCTGGTAAGTTTGAAAACCAGCATTTTAGCCACCTTTGGCTACAGAGAATGTTGCTTTGGGGGATGGAAGTAATTTCTAGACTCTTAATTAACAAAGAAGGAAAGAAAACCTGAAAGTTAAGACTTGTTTATGAAATTGTAAACACACTTATTTATTCAAAATTATTGAGCTCTAAATACTGTTTGAGGTGGTGGGATGCAGTGGTGAACAAAGTTTTCTAGCAGATAAATTCTCTCTAGCATTATGTACAATATGGATACTTAACTATGTAGGCTGTAAGGCTTTTAGGTGCTAGGGTACCATTTGATAGTAGGAACTTCAGTAAGAGTAATATATATAATTACATAATTGTATTATTTTTAAAATTAAAAATAAGTAAAGCCTAGTGTCATGAAAAATTTTGTACATGTCTGAAAATAGTTTTAAGAATCCATTTATGCCCTTGGATAATTATATATCCATGTAAAAGAGCAGTGAAAGTGCATTAAAAAGTAAAAAGTGAAAGTTCTCACTCGGACCTTCAGATGTTAACTCCTGTTGTTAGTGTTTGCCTTTCAGGCTGTTTTATATGTTTATTCAAATATATGTGTATATATATATATATGTATGTGTTTGTGTATAAACATATAGCTTTAAAGAAAGATTATACAGTACATACTGATCTTCAAAGTACTGATTTCACTAAAACATATGGAAGTCTTTCCAATTTGTGCATACAGAGGTATCTTCTTTTTTTTTTTTTTAATAGAAGATGTTGGGGATAGGAGTTTATTAATTAATTTTTTTATTTTTGACTGTGTTGGGTCTTCGTTTCTGTGCGAGGGCTTTCTCTAGTTGTGGCAAGCGGGGGCCACTCTTCATCGCGGTTTGCGGGCCTCTCACTGTCGCGGCCTCTCTTGTTGCGGAGCACAGGCTCCAGACGCGCAGGCTCAGTAGTTGTGGCTCACGGGCCCAGTTGCTCCGCAGCATGTGGGATCTTCCCAGACCAGGGCTCGAACCCGTGTCCCCTGCATTGGCAGGCAGATTCTCAACCACTGCCCCACCAGGGAAACCCCAGAGGTATCTTTTCTAACAGCTGCACTGTGTTTTGTTGCATGGATGTGCCATAATAGAGTACCCATTAGTTGTTCTCCTAAAAGGAGTTCTGGTTATTTCCTTTTCATTCTGTTGTTGTTATTATTTTGCTGTTGCAGATAATGCTGCATTGAATGACTGCCTTTGGACAGATAAAAGTGGATTTTCAGAAGTGACGTTTTGTAGGTCATAGAATATGTACGTTTTAATTTTGAAAACTATGGCCCAACTGTGCTGAAAGGTTTACCTTTGCACCTACGATGTATAAGAGGTCCTGCTTACCTACATCCTTGCCAAAACTGATGCTATCAGTTCTCTTAGTTTTGCTAGACTGATAAGTTAGAATGGCATCACATTGTTGTGATTTGCATCTTATTAATGAAGTTAATTGTATTTTCATTCATTCATTGGCATGTATGTAACTTATTTCGTGGATTCTGTTCATAATCACTGTCTACTTTAAAATTTGATTGTTTGCTTTTTTCCTATCAGTTTCTGAGGTTTTTAGAAACATATATATATGATGTATATATGTGTAACTGAATCACTGTGCTGTATACCTGAAATTAACATGATATTGTAAATCAACTATATTTGAATTAAAAAAAAATAATAAAAACATATATATACATATATATTATGGGTGTTAACCCTTATTCCATTGCTTCTCAAATTCAGGCACTGATTCATGCTGGAGGAAAACATTCTTGAAGGTCCATAGTGCTCATTTGTTATTTTTATTTTAATGTTACTTTATGTGAAAAACGGTTTACCTAGGGATTAATTCAAAATTTTAATAAACAAATTAACATCTTAAATGCAAAGAAAACTACACAGCCAATTGCAATTCTGATTAACAGAAAATGCAAAGTAACAGATGTTGTTGACACTGAACTTCCATTTGCAAGGTGGGTATGACACTGCCTGCAGCTGCTCTCTTCTCCAGAGAGCAGTGTGCCTGCACTTTGCATTGTGGGGAGTTTTGGGGCCTCTCTACTATTTTTTTCCCATGGAATTAGTATTAAACCTTTTACACTTGTTTCTTTCTGACGGGTTTACCTTCATGTGGCAAAAGTGTATAATTAACCCTTGATGATTAAAGTAGTTCCATTTGACATCAGTGTGATAAATTTATGTATATTGACTTCAACGCCTACTACATGCCAGGCTCTGAGTCATACTCTGGGGATACAACAGTGAACAAGGGAGAACAGATTCCTGTTGACATTCTAGTAATCCTAAATAATTAAACTGAAGAACGTCATCTAATGATAGGTGCTGTTAAGAAAATAATATAGGGAATGTGGTCAAGACAAACAGCAGGCTACTTTAGATTGGGTGACTACAAAGGTCTCCCTGCGGAGATGTCATCTGAGTGAGTCCCAGACTATAGCCTTTATCACCTGCCAGACTGTGAATGGACAAGCCTTCAGAGATTACAGTCCCCAGCCCTTGAGCTGCCTCAGCTGATGTCAAGTGGAGCAGAGGCAAGCTGTCCTCACTGAGCTCTACCTACATGGTAGACTTTTAAGCAAAATAAATGTTGTTGTTCTGTTTTAAGTCACCAAGTTTGGAGCATTTTGTTATGTACTAGGTGACTGGAACAATATAACAAATACATGAATATAGTAGTTCTGCCATATTAAAAATACTAAGGAATAAAGTGAAAATGACATAAATTTCTACCACATGGAGAGAGTAGCTTAGTATTCAAGAGACTAATTTCATGTGTATAGGTACATGTAGTTTGATTTGTTCTGACAGAGTTAGTAATACTATGTTTGTTCTTTTTATCATTGCCATCCTTCCCCTCTCCTCCCCTCCCCTTCTTTGTTCTTTTCTCCTCCTCCTATGCCCACCTCCCCACCTTCCTCCTCCTCTCTCTCTTCTTCTCTTCCCTCTTTCTTTCCCTCTCCCACTCTTCTTCTTTTACATTTTTCCTTACCTTCAATTCTCCAATCTCTGACCCCCATTTCTATAGTATCTATCATTAACAACAATCTGATGTACATCCTTTCTTGCTTTTCTCCATGCTCAATTTTATATAAATGGATAAATACACAAAAATACATATTTTTACATATTTTTTTATGAATACACAAGATAAAAAGATGTAAATTATAACATCAAAAACATAAAATGTGGGGGGGGATAAAATGGAGAGCTTTAGAATGCATTCAAGTTTAAGTTATTATCAACTTAAATCATTACAAATATAAGATTTTTTTAAGTGAGTTTCATGGTAACTACAAAGCAAAAACCTATAGTAGATACACAGAAGATAAAGAGAAAAGAATCTAAGCTACTGAACTACTGAAGAATATTATCAAATCTAAAAGGAAGAGAGCAAGAGAAGAAAAAAGGAGCAAAAGAATCATAAAATAGCCAGAACATAATTTACAAAATGGCAATAAGTACATACATATCAATAATTACTTTAAATGTAAATAGACTAAATTCTCCAATCAAAAGACACAGACTAGCTGATTAGATTTTTTTAAATAGACCCATCTATTTTAAATTTCTTATAGGCATCTACATGCTGCCTACAAGAGACTCACTAGAGATGTAAGGGTACACACAGATTGAAAGTGAAGGGATGAAAAAGGTATTCCATGCAAATAAAACCAAACGAAAGCTGGGGTAACCATACTTATATCAGACAAAATAGACTTTAAGACAAAGGTTGTATTAAGAGACAAGATCATTATATAATGATATAGGGGTCAATCCAACAAGAGGATATAATGTTTGTAAATATGCACCCAATATAGGGGCACCTAAATATATAAAGCAAATACAGATCTAAAGGGACCAAGAGACAGCAATACAATATTAGTAGGGGACCTTAACACCCTTCTTTCATCAATGGAAAAATCTTCCCGACTAAAAAATCAATAAGGAACATTGCCCTTAAATGACAAGTTTGAACTAATGGACTTAAGAGACGTATATAGAAATTCCATGCAAAAGCAACAGAATACACTGTCTTCTCAAGTGCACATGGAACATTCTCCAGGATGGATTATATGTTAGGCAACAGCACAAGTCTTAATAAATTTAAGAAGACTGAAATCATATCAAGCATCTTTTCTGACCACAGTAGTATGAAACTAGAAGTCAATTACAAGAAGAAAATTGGAAAATTCACAAATTTGGTCAAGGAAAATTGGGTCAAAGAAGAAACCAAAAGACAAATTAAAAAATAGTTTAAGACAAATGAAAATGGAAATACAACATATCAACACTTATGGGATGCAGCAAAAGTGGTTCTAAGAGGGAATTTCATAGGGATAAATGCCTACATTAAGAAACAAGAAATACCTCAAATAAGCAATCTAACTTTACACCTCAAGGAACTAGAAATGGAAGAACAATCAAAGCCAAAAATGAATAGAAAAAAGGAAATAACAAAGATCAGAATGGAAATAAAGGAGATAGACACTGAAAGAACAATAGAAAAGATCAATGAAATTCAATGAAACTAAGAGCTGGTTCTTTGAAAGATAAACAAAATAGACAAAACTTTAGCTAGACTTACCAAGGAAAAAAAAGAAAGAGGACTCAAATAAAATCAGAAATGAAATTTTAGATGTTACAACTGATACCACAGAATATGAAGGATCATAAGAGACTGCTATGAACAAATATGTGCCAATAAATTGGACAACCTAAAAGAAATGGATACATTCCTAGCAACGTACAACCAACCAAGATTGAATCATGAAGAAATAGAAAATTTGAACAAACTGATTACAGTAAGGAGATTGAATCAGTCATCAAAAACCTCCCAACCAACAAAAGTCCAGGACCAGATGGCTTCACTGGTGAATTTTACCAAACATTAAAGAATTAATACCAATCCTTCTCAAACTCTTCCAAAAAACAGAAGAGGAGGGAACTCCTCCAAATTCATTTAATAAGGCCAGCATTATCCTGAAGCCAAAACTAGACAAGGATACCACAAGAAAAGAAAATTGCAGGCCAATATCCCTGACAAACATAGATGCAGAAATCCTCAACAAAATATTAACAAACAGAACTCAATAATACCTTAAAAGGAGCTTACACCATGATCAAGTGGGATTTGTTCCAGGGAAGCAAGGATGGTTCAGTATCCACAAATCAATCAGCATGATACACCACATCGACAAAACAAAGGATAAAAATCATATGATCCTCTCGATAGATGCAGAAAAAGCTTTTGATAAAATTCAACATCCATTTATGATAAAAATTCTCAACAAAGTGGATTAAGAGGGGACATACAACAACATAATAAAGGCCATATATGACAAACCCAAATATAACATAGTATTATGTTAGTATATCACTAACATAATACTCAACAGTGAAAAGCTGAAAGCTTTTCCTCTAAGATCAGGAACAAGACAAGAATGCCCACTCTCAACACTTTCATTCAACATAGTATTAAAAAATCCTAGCCACAGCACTAGGATAAGACAAGAAAAAAGAGATAAAAGGCAAGAAAAAGAGATAAAAGGCATCCAAATTGGAAAGGAAGAAGTAAAACTGTTGCTCTTTGTGAATGACATGATGCTACTTATAGAGAACCCTAAAGAGATCACCAAAAAGCTATTAGAACTCATAAATAAATTCAGTAAATGTGCAGAAAACAAAGTCAAAATACAGAAATCTGTTACATTTCTATACACTAATAATGAACTATCAGAAAGAGAAATTAAGAAAACAGTCCCATTTACAGTTGCATGAAAAAGCAGGAAATACCTAGGAATAAACATAACCAAGGAGGTGAAAATACCTGTACACTGAAAACTCTAAGATGTTGACAAAAGAAATCAAGGAAGACATAAACGGAAAGAAATTCTGTGCTCATAGATTGGAATAATTAATGTTGCTAAAATGCTGATACTACCCAAAACAATCTACAGATTCAATGAAATCTCTCTAAGAATTCCAATGATATTTTTCACAGGAGTGGAACAAACAATCCTAAAATTGTATGAAACCACAAAAGATCCCAAATAGCCAAAGCAATCTTGAGAAGGAACCATGAAAGATCTTGAATAGCCAAAGCAATTTTGAGAAAGAAGAACAAAGTGGGAGGTATCATGTGTCCTAATTTCAAACTATATTGCAAAGCTATAGTAATCAAAGCAGGATGGAGTTGGCATAAAACAGACACATAGATCAATGAAACAAAATAAAGATTCCAGAAATAAATCCATACATATATGGTCAATTAATTTATGACAAAGGAGCCAGGAATATACAATGGAGAAAGGACAGTCTTTTCAATAAATGGTATTGGGAAAACTGAACAGTCACATGGAAAAACAAAACTGGACCACTAACTTACACCATACACAAAAGCTAACTGAAAATGAATTAAACATTGGAACAGAAGACCTGAAATTATAAAACTTCTAGAAGAAAACATAGGTTGTAAGCTTCTTGAGATCAGTCTTGGCAATGATTTTTTGGATTTGATATCAAAAGCAAAGGTAACAAAAATTAATATACAGAAATCTGTTGCATTTATATATACCAACAATGAAAGACCAGAAAGAGAAATTAAGGAAACAATCCCATTTACCATCGCATCAAAAATAATAAAATACCTAGGAATAAACCTACCAAAGGAAGCAAAAGACCAGTACTCCAAAAACTATAAGATGCTGATGAAAGAAATCAAAGATGACATAAACAGATGGAAAGATATACCATGTTCTTGGGAAGAATCAATATTGTCAAAATGACTACACTACCCAATGCAATCTACAGATTTAATGCAATCCCTATCCAGTCACCAATGGCATTTTTCACAGAACTAAACCCATACACCTATGGTCAATTAACCTACAACAAAGAAGGCAAGACTATACAATAGAGGAAAAAGAGTCTCTTCAATAAATGGTGCTGGGAATGTAAATTGGTACAACTCCTATGGAGAACAGTATGGAGGTTCCTTAAAAAACTAAAAATAAAGCTACCATATGATCCTGCAGCCCCACTCCTGGACATATATCTGGAGAAAACCGTAATTTGAAAAAATACATGCATCCCAGTGTTCATTGCAGCACTATGTACAATAGCCAAGACATGGAATCTACCTAAATAATGAACTTATTTCCAAAAGAGAAAGAGACTCACAGACATAAAACAAATTCATGGTTACCAAAGGGGAAAGCGGGGGGGTGGTGGTCGGGGGAGGGCCAAATTGAGAGGTTGGTATTAACATGTACACACTACTATATATAAGGTAGATAACCAACAAGGGCCTACCATATAGCACAGAGAACTATGCTCAATGTATAACTGAATCACTGTGATGTATGCCTGAATCTAACACAATATTGTAAATTAACTATACTTCAATAAAATATTTTAAAATTTATTAAAAACAACAAAAGCAAAGGTAACAAAAGCAAAATAAACAAGCGGGACTACATAAAACTAAAAGGCTTCTGCACAACAAAGTAAACCTTCAACAAAATGAAAAGGAAACCTCTGGAAGAAACTATTTGCAAATCATATATCGGATATGAGGTTATAATCCAAAATATATAAGGAACTCATACAACTCATAAAACAATCAAATTTTAAAGATGGGGCTTCCCTGGTGGCGCAGTGGTTGAGAATCTGCCTGCCAATGCAGGGGACACGGGTTCGAGCCCTGGTCTGGGAAGATCCCACATGCCGTGGAGCAACTGGGCCCATGAGCCACAACTACTGAGCCTGCGCATCTGGAGCCTGTGCTCCGCAACAAGAGAGGCCGCGACAGTGAGAGGCCCACACACCGCGATGAAGAGTGGCCCCCGCTCGCCGCAACTAGAGAAAGCCCACACACAGAAACAAAGACCCAACACAGCCAAAAGTAAATAAATAAATAAATAAATAAATTTTTTTTAAAAAAAGGAAAGCAAGGATATTTAAAAAAAAACAAAAACTTAAAGATGGGCAGAGGACCTGAATAGACGTTTTTCCAAAGAAGACATACAGATGGCCAACAGATTCATGAAAATGTGCTCAACCTCACTGATCATCAGGGAAATGTGAATCATAACCACAATGAGGTATCGCCTCACACCTGTTAGAAAGGCTATTTTCAAAAAGACAAGAAATAGGAAATGTTTGCAAGGATGTGGAGAAAAGGGAATCCTTGTGTACTGTTGATAGGAATGTATATAAATTGGTGCAGTCACTATGGAAAACAATATGAAGTTTCCTGAAAAAATTAAAAATGTGATCCAGCAGTCATACTTCTGGGCATTTATCTGAAAGAAATAAAAATACTAGCTCAAAAAGATACTTATAGATACGTATAATTGCACCCCATATTCATTACAGCATTATTTACAATACCCAAGACATGGAAGCAACCTATGTGTCCACCAGTGTAAAAACAGATAAAGAAAATGTAGTATATATACACACAATAGAATATTATTCAGCCATAAAAAGAAGGAAATCTTGCCATTTGCAACAACATGGATGGACCTTGAAGGCATTATGCTAGGTGAAATAAGTCAGACAAAGAAAGATGAATACTGTATGATCTCACATGTGGAATCTAAAGAAAATGAAAACTGAACTCATAGAATCAGAGAACAGATAGGTGTTTGCCAGAGAACAGGTTGAGGGGGTGGGGTGGATGAAATGAGTGAAGGGGGTCAAAAAGTGCAAACTTCCAGTTATAAAATAAAGGAGGTCCTGGGGATATAATGTACAGCATGCTGACTATAGTTAATAATACTCTATTGTATATTTTAAGGTTGCTAAGAGAGAATATCTTAAAAATTCTTATTATAAGAAAAAAAGTGGGGCTTCCCTGGTGGCGCAGTGGTTGAGAGTCCACCTGCCGATGCAGGGGACACGGGTTTGTGCCCCAGTCAGGGAAGATCCCACATGCCGCGGAGCGGCTGGGCCCATGAGCCATGGCCACTGAGCCTGCATGTCCAGAGCCTGTGCTCCGCAATGGGAGAGGCCACAACAGTGAGAGGCCTGCATACTGCAAAAAAAAAAAAAAGAAGAAAAAAAGTGTAACTATGTGTGATGATGGATGTTAACTAGATTTATTGTGGTGATCGTTTTGCAACATATACATATGTTGTACACAAACTAATATAATGTTATATATCAATTATGTCTCAATAAAAAATAAAATAATATTCAAATAATAGTACTCTTCTAACACATTTGCTGTAAAGATTAATGGGTGTTAAAGTTTTGTCACATAGAAGAAGCTCAATAAATGGTAGTTAATATTGTTATTTAAAAAAAACTATAAACAAAATTTCGGGAATTTGCACCCAACTATATAATATATCATTGCCAGTGGGATTTATCTCAGGAATGTAGGGAATTAACCATTTAAAAAGCAATCACTGTAATTCACCATATTACCCCACTGAAAAAAAAAACATAATTATATCAATAGATGTAGATAAATCCTTTGACAAAATCCACCACCCATTCCTGATAAAACTCTCAGCAAATTAGGAGTAGAAGAGACCTTCCTCAAGTGAGTAAGGGTCATCCATGAACAACCTACACCTAACCTCAGACTTAATGGTGAAAAATTATGAACAAATAAGGATGTCTGCTCCCAGCATTTCTGTTTAACAATGTATTAGAGGTGGTAGCCATTGCAGTAAGGTAAGGAAAAGAGATAAAAGGAACCCAGATTAGAAAGGAAGAAGTAAAAATTTTCCTTCACAAAGAACATGATCATCTATTTGGAAAATCCAGTGAAAGCTATGAAAAAGTTACTAGAACTGATAATGAGGTTAGCAAGGGTACAGAATACAAGATAGTATAAAAAACTAGTTGCACATCTATGTATGAGCAATTTGAAATTGAAATTAAATAAAAATACTAGTTACAATAGCAACAAAAGTATGAATTGAGGGTAAATCTAATGAGAATGTGCAAGGCCTGAAGAATGAATACTACAAAATATAACAGAAATTAAAGAAGCTCTAAATGAAGAATGATACTGTGTTTGTAGTTTAGAAGACTCAATATTTTCAAGATGTCAGTCCTCCTCAAATTGATCTATAAATTTAACGCAATTCCAATCAAAGTCTCAGCAGTATTTCTCCTTTTTGGTAGAAATTGACAAGCTGATTCTAAAATTCACAGAAAAATGCAAAGGACTTAGAACAACCAAAACAACTTTGAAAGAGAAGATCAAAGTTTAAAGTCTAATGCTCCTGATTTCAGTACTTACTATTAAACTACGATAATTAAGACATTGTAGTATTGGTGTCAAGATAGACAAATAGACTGATGGAACACAAGAGAGAGTCCAGATATAAGCCTATACAAATATGGATTCCACTGGAAGAGTGCCCATGAAAAGTTGCTTGGTTTCCCCCAGACTTTGTCCCATACACCTTTTCTCTTTGTTAATTTTAATTGTTTTCCCCTTTTTCTTTAATAAATAATAGCCATGAGTACAGCTACTCATGTAGTTGTAGGCTTTTTGATGATAGCCATTCTTACTGGTGTGAGGTGATATCTTATTGTGGTTTTGATAAGCATTTCTCTAATAATTAGTGATGTTGAGCATCTTTTCATATGCCTGTTGGCCATCTGTATGTCTTCTTTGGAGAAGTGTCTATTTAGGTCTTCTGCCCATGTTTTGATTTGGTTATTTGGTTTTTCAATATTAAGCTTTATGAGCTGTTTGTATATTTTGGATATTATTTGCAAATATTTTCTCCTGTTCCATAGGTTGTTTTTTCATTTTGTTTGTGGTTTCCTTTGCTGTGCAAAAGCTTTTAAGTTTGACTAGGTCCAATTTATTTATTTTTGCTTTTATTCATTTTGCCTTGTGAGCCTAATCTAAGAAAACATTGCTAAGATTTATGTCAGAGAATGTTTGGCCTATGTTCTCTCCTAGGTGTTTTATGGTATCATGTCTTATATTTAGGTCTTTAAACCATTTCGAGTTTATTTTTGTATATAGTGTGAGGGCGTGTTCTAATTTCATTGATTTACATGTAGCTGTCCAGCTTTCCCAACACTATTTGTTGAAGAGACTGTCTTTTCTTCATTGTATATTCTTGCCTCCTTTGTCATAGATTAATTGACCATAGGTTTATTTGGTAGGTTTATTTCTTTTCCATTGATCTATATGTCTGTTTTTGTGCCAGTGCCACATTGTTTTTTATACTGTAGCTTTGTAATATTGTCTGAAGTCTGGAAGGGTGTTGTCTCCAGATTTGTTCTTTCTCCTCAGGATTGCTTTGGCAATTCTCAGTCTTTTGTGTTTCTGTATAAATTTTATGATTATTTGTTCTAGTTCTGTGAAAAATGTCATGGGTATTTTGATAGGGATCACATTAAATCTGTAGATTGTTTTGGGTAGTATGGCCATTTTAACAATATTAATTCTTCCAATCCAAGAGCATGGGATATCTTTCCATTTCCTTTATGAATGTTTTATAGTTTTTAGTATATAGGTCTTTCACCTCCTTAGTTAAGTTTATTCCTAGGGATTTTATTTTTTTGATGCAGTTTTAAACAGGATTGTTTTCTTACTTTCTCTTTCTGATATTTCATTATTAGTGTAAAGAAATGCAACAGATTTCTGTATGTTAATCTTGTATCCTTCTACCTTGCTGAATTTATTTATTAGCACTAATAGTTTTTGTATGGAGATTTTAGGGTTCTCTCTATTGTGTATCATGTCATCTGCAAAGAGTGACAGTTTTACCTCTTTCCTTCCAATTTGGATACCTTTTATTTCTTTTTCTTGTCTGATTGCTGTGGCTAGGACTTCCAATACTGTGATAGAAGTGGTGAGAATGGGCATCCTCGTCTTGTTCCTGAATTTAGCAGAAAGCCTTTCAGCTTTTCATGGTTGAGTATTAAGTTATCTGTGGGTTTGTGGTAAATGGCTTCCCTTGTAACTGCCTTTAGAATCCTATCTTTATCTTTAATTCTCACCATTTTAATTATGATATGTCTTGGTGGGGATCTGTTTGGGTTTATCTTGTATAGGACCCTCTGTTCTTCCTGTACCTGGATATCTGTTTCCTTCTTTAGGTTTGGGAAGTTTTCAGTCATAAATTCTGCAAATACATTTTTGATCCTCTTTTCTCTCTCTTCTCTTTCTGGAACCCCTATTATGCTTAGGTTGGCATCCTTCATATCACTCTCTATATCTCATGTGTTGCTTTCTTTTTTTTTTTTTCATTTTTATTTCTGTCTGCTGTTCTGATTGGGTGATTTCCATTATTCTATCTTCCAGGTCACTTATTCATTCTTCTTTTTTATTTAGTGTGCTATTTATTGCTTCTAGATTGGTTTTTATTTCACCAATTGAGTTGTCTAATTTTGATTGGTTTGTCTTTACAGTTTCCAGTTCCTTGTTACAGTGATCTGCATTTCTATCAATCATCTTTCTTAATTCCTTTAGCATTTTTATTATCTCCTTTTTGAACTTGTGGTCTAACAGTCTGGTGAGGTCTGTTTCATTATTTGTTCTTTCAGGAGATTTCTCTTGTTCTTCTAATTGGGAGTAGTTCCTCTGCCTTTTCATTTTACTTAAACTTTCTCTGTCTCTATGAATTCGGGAGAAGCAGTTATCTACTGTGGTGTATGAAGGGATATTTTTAAGTGGGAGTGACCCTGTGTAGACTGTGTGAGTCCAGTATTTTTGGTGCAGTGGCTGGGTTTGGTATGAATGACAGCCACATCTTTCCTCATAGTGTGCTGGCCATTATCCCTTGATAGTAGGTGTGATTGATGTTGTGGTCTCCAGAGCCTGTGCTGGATGTCAGATGAGACCTCCTCTTTGCTCCATGGCTGTCACAGCCCTGTTGGGGTAGGGTCTGCTCCCCAGTTGTTGGAGTAGAAGCCCTGAGGGTTGGGTTTGATCAGGATCCATTGCCCTTGAGTGTGTGAAATAAAATTCATATTTTATGGCAAGACAAGAAAAATTTAAACATAAAAATTCTTCTCTGCACTTTGGCCTGCTCTCTTCCCCCACAATGCTTGTGTTTCTGCATTATGCATCAACAAAACCTTCCCCATCAGCAGGAATACCTGCTCAGCCTTAAAGAGCAACATTCTCCCAGCATCAATAAGACAACTCCTTAAAAGATAACATTCCTTCTTGATCTTGTACAGGGTCACATGACCCACCACAATGATGCTTAGAACTGGATCATTTAAACTGCCAATAAAATGTCATTTGATGTGTAGCCTTCTTTCTCAAAAAAATTTATATAACTGTGCCTTGACTTCTAACAGGTGGAACAGTTCTCAGAGCTTTCTGGGGTGCTCTTTCCTGACTGTAATCCTCAAATTTGGCTTGAATAAAATTTTCCATTTCTTTCTTAGATCGACTGATTAATTTTTCACTGACAAGTGCATGCCCTGCCCCACAGGAGGTGATTGCTAAAGCAAGTGAGGTCCATGTGGTCACAGTAACCCTATGGACTGCCTGTGCAGGTGGCCATGGTTCCATCCAGAAGCAGCCCATGGTCACATCTCTTTCTCCGTGTGTTTGTCCCAGACCTACTGCTAGGCTGTGCTGTGGAGTGGGCTGGGGCTGGGGCCGGGGTGCTGTGGCTGCAGGAATCTAGGTGGTCGTGCTGCCACCTGAAACCTGGGCTGCCTCTGTGGCCAACCTCTCCTAGGACCTGTCAGCTGCAGATCCAGCTCCAAGCTGCAGTGTAGAGTGGGCAGGGCCGGAGCGCTCCTACCAGACACAAAAGAACAACTGTGTGCTCCTGCCCAGGGCCCGTCCCCCAGAGACTCAGCGCCGAGCTACTGTGAGTTTCTGTGGCACCACTTAGTATGCATGCTGACAATGGGCTCCAAGGTTCGGTCCGATCCACACCCCAGGCCCTCCAGCCTGTCTCCCTGCAAGTAGATTGAGTCCTCTCCCAGGGCCTGTTGGTCCAAGATTTGGCACTTTGCCTCTGTGAGTATTTGTGGCCCCATCTGGTGTGCACCTTGAACTGGGAAGTGAGGTGTGGCAGCAGCCGCCAGCCCTGGTCTCTCTCTGCCCTGATTATTAGCAAGCCAGCATGCCCACCCTCCTCGGGAGTAGAATTTAGGCTTTTCCAGCCCCTATATCTGTCCCAGCAGACCTCCCGGCAAGTAAGGGGCTTCTCCAGGGCAAGGGTGTGCCCTTGTGGACCTTCTCTCCTTTACGGATCCCTCCCAGGGGCACCAGTTCCGTCTCGACACCTTTTCCCCCTTCCTACCCAGTTGTGTGGAGAAGTTTGTTGAAGCTTTGGTTGTATAGGAGTTCTTCTGCCAGTTTCCCGTTGGTTTTCTGTGAGACTTGTTCCACATGTAGATGTATTTTTGATGTGTTTGTGGGGGGAGGTAAGCTCCATGTCCTCCTACTCCGCCATCTTGATCCCCCTCCAACAATTTTGTTTTTAAAAGCCCAAAAGTGGTAACGACCACCATGTCCATCAAGTGGTGAATGAATAAATTGTGGTGTTTCTACACTATAGGATACTACTCAGCCTTAAAAATAAATGAATTATGTGTACATGAAACAACATAGAGGAATCTCAGCATAATTATGCTGAAAGATGGTGGGCAAAAAAAATACATACTATTTTATTACATTTATATAAAGGGCTGGAAAATGCAAACTAATGTATGGTGATAGAAAATAGATCAGTGTTTGCCTAGGGAGGAGTATTGGAAAGGAACCTGAAAAGGCTCATGGTTGAGTTCTGTTCATTATCTTGACTGTTTCATATATATATATATATATATACATATATCAGCACATCAAATTGTACACTTTAAATACATACAGCTTAATGTATGTCTATTATATCTCAAGAGAGCTGTTAAAATAATTTAAACTGTTAAAAAATACTCACATTTCCCTGATTGTCTTATAATAATTTTGTTTGCAGCATCCTTGTTAAAATTTAGATCAAAATAAGATCCATGCACTAGCTGGTTGATGTTTCTCTTAAGTCTCTAGGTCTGTAAGTTCCCCATCAACTCTTTTATTTTTTCTTAGGAAAAAATTTTAATGAGCAAAATTTGGTTATTTTTCTATATAGTTCCACAGTCTAATTTTGTTGACTGTATCCCCACTGTGGTAGCTAACCTATATTTCTCTGGTTCTTGTATTTCCTATATGTTGGTGGTTAGGTTTAGAGTCTTAAGTTTGATTTTCTGGGGGCATGAGTACTTCCGTAGCAGGTGTAGTGTTCTTTCATTAAATTGGCATA
Organism: Neophocaena asiaeorientalis asiaeorientalis; assembly: GCF_003031525.2. Taxonomy (NCBI): domain Eukaryota; kingdom Metazoa; phylum Chordata; class Mammalia; order Artiodactyla; family Phocoenidae; genus Neophocaena; species Neophocaena asiaeorientalis. The sequence continues at coordinate 1,720,278 of NW_020173116.1, forward strand.
TAGAAGCTGGTTGTCTTTTTTTCCCCAGTTTTATTGAGATATAATTGACATAAAGCACTGTATAAGTTTAACATGTACAACATAGTGATGTGACTTACATGCATCATGAAATGTTTATCATGATAAGTTTAGTGAACAACCATCATTTTGTATAGATACAAAATAAAAGTAATAGAAAAAATTTTCCTTGTAATGAGAACTCTTAGGATTACTCTTTTAACAACTTTCATATGTAATATACAGCAATGTTAATTATATTTATCATCTTGTACCTTACATCCCTAGTACTTATTTATCTTATAATTGGAAGTTTGTCTTACTGAAGGTTACAATCTATTTACAGTTATTACAAAATATTAGCTGTATTCTCTGCTTTGCAAAATACATTCTTGTAGCCTATCTTACACCCAATAGTTTATACCTCCCACTCCCCGGCCCCTATAATATTGCTCCTACCCCCCACTGGTAACCACTAGTTTGTTCTCTATATCTGAGTCTGCTTCTTTTTTATTATATTCACTAGCTTGTTGTATTTTTTGGATTCCACATATAAGTGATATCATGCAATATTTGTCTTTCTCTGTCTTAACTTAGCATAGAGATAGACTTTCTTAACAGTGTTGTAAAATTCACCTCTTATATTTTCATCTAGTACTTTTTTTCCTTGATCTTTTTTTATTGAAGTATAGTTGATTTACAATATTTTATTAGTTTCAGGTGTACAGCATAGCGAGTCAATATTTTTATAGATTATACTCCATTTAAAGTTATTATAAAATATTGGCTATGTTCCTTGTGCTGAACAATATATCCTTGTAGCTTATTTATTTTATACATAGTAGTTTGTATTTCTTCATCCCTTACCCCTATCTTGCCCCTCCTCCCTTCCCTCTCACCACTGGTAACCACTCTATATCTGTGAGTCTACTTCTTTTGTTATATTCACTAGTGTGTTTTATTTTTTTATTTATTTATTTTTTTTGTGTGTGTGTTACGCGGGCCTCTCACTGCCGTGGCCTCTCCCGTTGCGGAGCACAGGCTCCCGACGCGCAGGCCCAGCGGCCATGGCTCACGGGCCCAGCCGCTCAGTGGCATGTGGGATCTTCCCAGACCGGGGCACGAACCCACTTCCTCTGCATCGGCAGGCGGACTCCCAACCACTGCGCCACCAGGGAAGCCCGTGTGTTTTATTTTTTAATTCTACATATAAGTGGTAACATATGTCTCACTTATTTCACTTAACATAATACCCTCCAGGTTCATCCATGTTGCTGCAAATGGCAAAATTCTGTTCTTTTTAATGGCTGAATAATAGTCCACTGTATATATATAAGACATCTTCTTTATCCATTCATCTATTGATGGGCCCTTAGGTTGCTTCCATATCTTGGCAATTGTAAATAATGCTGCAGTGAACATGGAGTGCATATATCTTTTTGAATTAGTGTATTTGTTTTCTTCAGATAAATACCCAGGAGTGTAATTGCTGGGTCATATGGTAGTTCTTTTTTTAAAATTTTTTGAGGAAACTCCATACTGTTTTCCATAGTGGCTGTACCAATTTACATTCCCACTAACAATGTGCAAAAGTTCCCTTTTCTCCACATCCTCGCCCACATTTGTTATTTGTGTTATTTTTGATGATAGCCATTCTGACAGGTGTGAGGTGATATCTCATTGTGGTTTTGATTTGCACTTTCCTGATGATTAGAGATGCATTTCCTCTTTGGAAGTATGCCTATTCAGATTCTCTGCCCATTTTAAAAGTCAGGTTGTTTGGTTTTGTGATGATCTTCAATTAGTTATGGCTATGGGAAGTGATTAGTGACCTTTGGGTAGAGTGGGAGTTCTGTATGATCCCACGGTAACTATTGTAGTGAATGGTGGGGGTTTGTATTGGACAATTAGTGAGTATGTGATTTCATGCCTCTGTGTACTTTCTGTCATAATGTCACCCTTAGAAGTATTCATTGGTATTTAAAGGGCAGAATTAATGGAAACCAAGTAGAAAAGTCTTAGTCAAGCAACAGGCCATGGACAATGATGATAGCTGCTAATAATGATTGTGGCTTAGATAGGAAATTAGTCCAGGAAGGTGATCAATTTCCAACAGAGATAGAGTCCAAAGGTAGTGAAGAACAAGTTCACATTAATATTTAAAAGATTAACATGTCTTTTTATTTCCCAAAGCCAGTGCTAAAAGCCTACCAAGATCATAAGAAATCAGAATACATATATCAGCAGAACCGATACCAGTTAATCACTTCTGGAGTCCTAAAGCCTCCAGGAAGCACTGAAGAAAGATGTTCTACCAAATCTCTTGTTCGGCTCAAGCGTGAAGATTCTGTGAAAAAGAAAAAACAGGTAAGTATTTAAGTACTTAATTGATCTTTTTAATGTTAGTTTCATATAGCGTTGCTAACATGCTTTTAATTCATAAGGATAGTGGCAAAATCTTTTCCCCTTATGTTATGTAATGGATTGGGGGAATACAGTATTTCCCAGTTCTTCCTATTTAAGGAAAATTTGGACAGTAGAGTAAAATCATAAAGGAAAACTTTTAGCATTCATATAGTGTCTTCTGATCTTCTCTAGAAGACATGTTAAAAGAAGACATAATAGGGGCTTCCCTGGTGGCGCAGTGGTTGAGAGTCCGCCTGCCGATGCGGGGGACGCGGGTTCGTGCCCCGGTCCGGGAGGATCCCACATGCCGCGGAGCGGCTGGGCCCGTGAGCCATGGCCGCTGAGCCTGCGCGTCCGGAGCCTGTGCTCCGCAACGGGAGAGGCCACAGCAGTGAGAAGCCCACGTACCGCAGAAAGAAAAAAAAAAAAAGAAGACATAATAGTATTTTGAATGTTATTATAACTTTTATGAAATTTTCATCATTATCCCCCCAAATCTTTGAAGACCTTGGTGAAGGGCAATAAAATGGAAACTGAACCAACTAGAGAGACAACTTTTGTAATTGGTGAGAGTTGTAGAGTGGGGAAGTTGCCTTGCAATGAATAAGTGAATAGTAGTTCTGGGGCAAAATCACTAGAGCCTGGCTTTATGTAAACACCTGTAGATAATTAAACAAAAGAACAGAAGTGGAAGAAAATGTGGAGGACACACCCACAATAAAAATACCAATAGAGCCAAGAATTCTCTGAGCTTTTTATTGAGAGGATCTTTCAGTGCGCGTTGTCTGTCTTTCAGGCTTTGGGCTGCAGTGCTAGAAATTGAGAGTTGAGGACAAGCTCTGTCCTCGAGGATTTCAGAATCTGGAGGTGGGACATGAACAAGTAAACACTTAAGCACAGTGAGGTGTGATAAGAGCTCTCACTGATCATTTAAAGTACAAAATAATGGAGAACTGAGCAGAAGGGATGCTTACACCTGGTGGCCAGGGGGATCGTCTGTGGAAGAACAGCTACCCTAGGGAACTGCACTAAGCTCGGAGGAATAAGTGGAAAGTTAACAAGGCAAATAAGGTGGGAGAGCTATGGCCTTGGGAGCCATGGGTTTGGGTGAGATTATCCTGAAAGAATATCATATGATAAATTGTATGAAATTGTATAGCTTCAGTTAATTTGGTTTCTGTGAAGTAGAAAGAGAGAACGAGATATTTTAAGTGGGGCCAAGAAAGATCTGATTGTACATTAATTAGCTCATTTGGTATAAAGTGGGTTTCAAGAGCTTGAATTTTAAAAAGAGATTATGCAAACTATTATATTATATATAGGAAGGATTAATAAAACAAGGTCCTACTGTATAGCACAGGGAACTATATTCAATATCCTGTGATAAACCATAATGGAAAAGGATATGAAAAAGAATATATATGTGTAAAACTGAATCACTTTGCTGTACAGCAGAAGTTATCACAACATTGTAAATCAACTATACTTCAATAAAATTTTTTAAAAATAAAAGCGAGAGAGATTGTGTGCACATCTGGGATGAAGGAAGTAGCTGAAAAGGAATAAGTTATAGGTTATGTTTGGCTGTAACTGTAACTAAATGAAGGATTCAGTAAAGAGTTAGAGGTTGAATGGAAATGTGGAAGAAAGGGGATATTCTATTTAAAAGGAGAAGGGTATTTATTCTGAGAAGAGGTTCATTTTTCTGGGTATTGATTTCTCAGAATGAGTTCAGAATGGAAATGTATCTAGTAAGATTTACTGGGAGATGAAGGAAGGAAGGAAGGAAGGAAGGAAGGATGGAAGGAAGGAAGGAAGGAAGGAAGGAAGGGAGGGAGAGAGGGAGGGAGGGAAGGAGGGAGGGAGGAAGGAAAGAAGGACGGAAAGTTGAAGGCTTTGCTTCCGGTAATTAAGAAAGATTGACTTATCGATTGGACTGGGAATCCACCATAGAGGAATATGATAGATGTTCTACAATTTATGAATAAATGCTTCCTCTATTTCCCTCCCCCAACTACTGCAAAATCCAAACATATGTGACTGTTTAAATTGAATCACATCTTCCCACTGAGTTACATAATTAGAAATGAAATGAAAATGTTTAGGCCTATTGTTGAAGAAACCTTTCACTTAGAATGCAGTACAACTTTTTAAGAGATATAATAAATAAAACAAATGCATTTCCTGTTAAAATATTAATACTCTTGTCTCATAAAAGAGTTAACTACAGCTCTTGTTGAAACATTGGGACAAAGCAATATATATTTTCTCTGGTTCTGGTATCTGGTTTGGCCTCTTCTTTTATATAAGAAAACAGTACCTTTGTTGCTATCCCTGGCCGATAAATGAAAGGAGCATATTTTATCTTTGATTTTAAAGATGTATGTCCTTTAGCTCTGAAATTCCCAGGATTCTATTCTGAAACCCCTATTCAATGAGGTATTTAATCAGAGATAGAGAATAATGATCCCTATGAATACAAATCTTATGGGGACATTGTTCCACAGAGCTTATGGTAATAACTCTTTTATAGAAATGGCAACCTCTATTAACTCTGCTAATAGGCAATAAAGATATCATTTATATATGTACCTCAATTATTCACCAAAGCAGGTCTGCAATGCAGATTCTTTTTTCTTAAAGCCAGTCCTGTCAGAGAGACAAAGGGATGACTGTTGGAGTTGATGTCACATTTCCTCAAACACGGTTATCAACCTCCTCGGCAGGAGGAGAAGACGTGTTTGATGCTCTCCCAAGTTTGTTGGGGAGGAGCAAAGGAGTGTGAGTGGCACTGAGAGCAGACAGTGGGACCCAGGGATTGGAGCAAACCTCAAGTGTGTGAACATGGTGGGGACTTAGCTTTGGGGCTCCACACGTGGTCTGGAACCAGCAGCATCTGCATCTCCTGGAAGCAAGTGAGAAATGCAGAATCTCAGGCTCCACCTTGGATTGGCTGGCAGACTCTGCATTTCAACAGGTTACCCAGGTAATTCATATGCACACTGAAATGTGAGAGGCACTGTCTCCAGAACAAACAATTAATTGTGAGTTAATAACATATATGCTTATGCTAAGGACCCACAGGGCAGGAAGCATAAGCATATACGTTACTAACTCACAATTGCCTGTTCTGGAGACAGTGCCTTTCACATTTCAGTGTGCATGTGAGGACACATGTACCCCAGTGTTCATTGCAGCACTATTTACAATAGCCAGGACATGGAAACAACCTAAATGTCTGATAGATGAATGGATAAAGAAGATGTGGTACATATATACAATGGAATATTACTCAGCCACAAAAAGGAATGAAATTAGGTCATTTGTAGAGATGTGGATGGACCTAGAGTCTATCATATAGAGTGAAGTAAGCCAGAAAGAGAAAAACAAATATTGTATATTAAAGCATATATGTGGAATCTAGAAAAATGGTACAGATAAACCTATTTGTAGGGCAGGCATACAGATGTAGATGTAGAGAACAGACATGTGGACATGGGGAGGAAGGGGAGGGTGGGATGAATTGGGAGATGAGATTTGACATAAATACACTACCATGTGTAAAATAGATAGCTAGTGGAACCTGCTGTATAGCACAAGGAGCTCAACTCGGTGCTCCGTGATGACCTCGATGGGCGGGGTGGGGGGAGGTGGGAGGGAGGTCCAAGAGGGAGGGAATATAGGTATACATATAGTTGATTCACGTCACTGTACAGCAGAAACTAACACAGCATGTAAAGCAATTTTACTCCAATAAAAAAATAAATAAAATAAGAGGAGGAAGTTCGAAAAAAAGTAACACATATGCTTCTCCAAGGCTATTACATAATACTGATCCCCAATACTCAATGTAACAACCCGTCACATTCATTAAAAATAGTTTATTATGAGTTATGACGACAGCTGTCCAAGATGTCACTCACCGAAAAGCATCAAGGTTGTCAGAACGAAGTGGGGCTGGTGGGGGCAGGCAGGGTGTTGAGGGAAAGGCCACAGTCAGGGGAGATACAGAGCAACTGAGCAAGGGGAGTGGTGGGCTCTCATAAACACCAGGGAGCTGGTAACATTTTGATGTAATAAACATTTAAGTGAAGGGAGAAGAGAAGGCAATGGGAAGTGTTGCTGGGGGTGCTTGTGAGAAGGAGACGAACATCTGGGCGAGTACTGAGAGGGAATCTATCACTGCCGATCAATAGTTTGAAAGTTTTCAGTTCAAAAATGCTTTCCTTTAAGCCCTAGACATCTTAGGCAGTGTGGTAATTAGTCCTGGAGGTTAATATTTTGTCACATATATAGTTTTCTCCCCCCCCCAAAAAACAACTAATTTTTTGAAAAACTGGCTTTGTTTAGATCCAATGGCCCTCTGCTGAGGCGTTCTCCCCCTCTCCTGCTAAACTGTCACGTACCAGCACTGGAAGAAGAGGCCTCTACGAGATTAGTTCCTCAACTTACCCTAAGTACTATTTCCATGACCGGGAAGAAGTCATTAAAGCCAACATTCAAGATCCCTTGCAAATCATCAAAATAGTACGTGAAAATGAGCACATTGGATTTCTTTATATGATCTCTGCAGTGCCAAGATCTTCCACTGAGTACGATAGATATAATCTGAAGTGAGTTCTCTTTTATGAAGCAATTTATTTAGCAGCAAAAGTTACAAATAAGATTGCAAATGTTATCCATAATCAATTGCGTGTTAATGATTTATCTGATAAAATATAAGTTGGGTTATCATCCAATGACAAATGAATCTTAATCACAACAATTTTGTTTTTCCCATTTTTCTTTACTTATAGACATTTTATAGACACTGCTGTGTTTCTGTGTTTATATTATATTGATATAATTCCATTTATTTTTAATCGGTATTACAAACATATTTTTGATATTTTTTGATTACTGAGAAAAGAGGATGGCAATGTATAAAAAATAGATGATGCTTGATTTTTTTCACATGTCATTTCAGCTTTCCTTAATAGAGTAGAAATAAGGGTTTTTTGTAAGTAAAATGAGCTTGATAATTTAGGGTATTTATATAGATTAATAATACACACACTCACATATACTCTCTATTGTTGCTAAACACAATTTGTTGTTGAAATAATTTGAAGAGTCACCCAAATGCGTCTGTGAATTGCTTTAAAATTCAGCACAACAGGTAACAGGACTTAAAGATGATGCTGACCTTCCTCTGTGGTTGTTTAGTTGGGTTGAATGCTATAGTTGTTGAGATGGTCTTTCCTTGAAGGTGGTTGTAGTTGAGCATTGCCACCAAATTCTTTGAGCTGCCTTCCCCAGTCTCTGCTGCATAGGAAGATAAAAGTTCTTTCTAGGAATTCTCTTCTCCCTTACTCAGCACTGTAGTTTTGATTGAGTCAGCTAACACTGAAAACAACTCTCCTGCTGGGGAGAAGAAAAACATTTTAATCAAATTTTTAAATGATAGATTTATGGTAAACCTGAAAGAGCTTAACAGGAGTGAGAAACAATTTGTAGAAGGAAGAGAGATGCTTATGAAAATCATACAGCAGAATGTATTGAGCACACAGTCTATAGCATGACCATTTCTAGGTGCTAGAGCTGTGTTAGTGAACCATCCAGATCAAAATTGCTGCCCTCATGGAGCTTACATTTCAGCAGAGGGAGACAATAATTAATATGATACAGGAGTAAATTATATAGAATGCTAGAATCTGCAAGTGTTATACAATAAAACAGTGTAGAGCAAAGGGGATTGGGAGAACTTGGAAAGAGGTTGTTAATAAATTGGGGTGGTCAGCGTGGGCCTCATTGAGAAGCTGGCATTTGGATAAAGACTTGAAGGAGAAGGAGTGAATTATGTGCTATGGGAAGAGGGGAGAAGAGCTTTCCAGACAGCAGCAAAGTGAATACAAATATCCCAAGGCAGGAGCACACCTGGCATGTTGAAGAACCAAACAGCAGGCTGGTGTGACTACAGTAGAATGAATGAGATGACAGACCGTTGATGGCCCTGCCAGCTATTGTAAAAACATTAACTTTTACTCTGAGAAAAATGGAGAACCAAGGAAGAATTTCAAGTAGAGAAGTGCCGTGATCTGTATTACATTTTGAAAAGGACCTCTCTCATTGCTGTGTAGAGGATGGACTTTTGAGGAGCAAGTATTGAAACAGGAAGACCGATTAGAAGGCTGTAATTATTCATGTAAGAGATAGACCAGGTGGTAGTGGGGAGAAGTGGGTCAAATTCTGGAAATAATTTGAAGGTTAAGCCAACAGGATTTTCTTTTTAAACTCAACTTTATTGAGATATAATTGACATAATACTATGACCCATTTTAAGTGTGGTTTGATAAGCTTTGCCAAATGTATACATTCACGTAACAGCTACCTCAATCAAGAACATTTCTGTCACCTGAAAAATTTCTCATACATACCCTCCACCATGACCACCCCTCCCTGACACCTCAAGCAACCACTAATGTAATTTCTATCACAACATATTAGTTATGCTTTTTTAAAAAGAATTTCACACAGAGGGAATCACAGCTGGTTTTTTTGTGTGCAATTTCTCTAGCATAATATTTTTGAGATCCATGTTGTTGCACGAATAAATTTCCTTTCCTTGCCGAGTAGTATTCCATTTTATGAATATACCATAATTTGTTTAGTCATTCAACTGTTGAGGACTGGGGTTTTTTCTTTTTTGTTTTGTTTTGTTTTTATTGGAGTATAGTTGCTTTACAATGTTGTGCTAGCTCCTGCTGCACAGTGAAGTGAACCAGCCATATGTATACACATATCCCCTCCCTTTGGGATTTCCCTCCCATCCAGGTCACCACAGAGCACTGAGTAGACTTCCCCGTGCTATACAGCAGTTCCTCACTAGTTATCTATTTCATACCCAGCGGCATATATATGTTAATCCCAATCTCCCAATTCATCCCAGTCCCCCATTCCTGCCCCTGTTGTCCACACATTTGTTCTCTACATCTATGTCTCTATTTCTGCTTTGCAAATAGGTTCATCAGTACCGTTTTTCTAGATTCCACATATATGTGTTAATATATTATACTTGTTTTTCTCTTTCTGGCTTACTTCACTCTGTATGTCTGTCTCTAGGTCCATCCATTCCTCTACAAATGACACAATTTGTACAAATATACCACATCTTTATCCGTTAACCTGTTGATGGACATTTAGCTTGCCTCCATGTCCTGGCTATTGTAAATAGTGCTGTAATGAACATTGGGGCCATGTGTCTTTTTGCATAATGGTTTCTCTGGGTATATGCCCAGTAGTGGGATCGCTGGGTCATATGGTAGTTCTATTTTTACTTTTTGAAGGAACCTCCATACTGTTCTCCATAGTGGCTGTATCCATTTACATTCCCACCAACAGTGCAAGAGGGTCCCTCTTCTTCACACCCTCTCCAGCATTTATTGTTTGTAGATTTTTTGATGATGGCCATTCTGACTGGTGTGAGATGATACCTCATTGTAGTTTTGATTTACATTGCTCTAATGATGTTGAGCATACTTTCATGTGTTTGTTGGAAATCTGTATATCTTCTTTGTAGAAATGTCTATTTAGATCTTCTGCCCATTTGTGGATTGGGTTATTTGTTTTTTGATATTGAGCTGCATGTGTTGCTTGTATGTTTTGGAGATTAATCCTTTGTCAGTTGCTTCATTTGCAAATATTTTCTCCCATTCTGAGGGTTGTCTTGTCGTCTTCTTTATGCTTTCCTTTGCTGTGCAAAAGCTTTTAAGTTTCCTTAGGTCCCATTTGTTTATTTTTGTTTTTATTTCCATTTCTCCAGGAGGTGGGTCAAAAAGGATCTTGCTGTGATTTATGTCATACAGTGTTCTGCCTGTGTTTTCCTCTAAGAGCTTGATGGTGTCTGGCCTTACATTTAGGTCTTTAATCCATTTTGAGTTTATTTTTGTGTATGGTGTTAAGAAGTGTTCTAATTTCATTCTTTTACATGTAGTTGTCCAGTTTTTCCAGCACCACTTATTTAAGAGGCTTTTTCTCCACTGTATATTCTTGCCTCCTTTATCAAAGATAATGTGACCATATGTGCGTGGGTTTATCTCTGGGCTTTCTATCCTGTTGCATTGATCTATATTTCTCTTTTTGTGCCAGTACCATACTGTCTTGATTACTGTAGCTCTGTAGTATAGTCTGAAGTCAGGGAGCCTGATTCCTCCAACTCCATTTTTCTATCTCAAGATTACATTTGCTATTCGAGGTCCTTTGTGTTTCCACACAAATTGTAGAATTTCTTATTCTAGTTCTGTGAAAAATACCAGTGGTAGTTTGATAGGGATTGCATTAAATTTGTATATTGCTTTGGGTAGTAGAGTCATTTTCACAGTATTGATTCTTCCAATCCAAGAACATGGTATATCTCTCCAACTATTTGTATCATCTTTAATTTATTTTATCAGTGTCTTATAATTTTCTGCATACAGATCTTTTGTCTCGTTACGTAGGTTTATTCCTAGATATTTTATTCTTTTTGTTGCATGGTAAATGGGAGTGTTTTCTTAATTTCACTTTCAGATTTTTCAGCATTAGTGCACAGGAATGCTAGAGATTTCTGTGCATTAATTTGGTATCCTGCTGCTTTATCAAATTCATTAATTAGCTCTAGTAGTTTTCTGGTAGCATCTTTAGAATTCTCTACATATAGTATCATGTCATCTGCTAACAGTGACAGCTTTACTTCTTTTCCAACTTGGATCCCTGTTATTTCTTCTTCTTCTCTGATTGCTGTGGCTAAAACTTCCAAAACTATGTTGAATAATAGTGGTGAGAGTGGGCAACCTTGTCTTGTTCCTGATCTTAGAGGAAGTGGTTTCAGTTTTTCACCATTGAGGACGATGTTGGCTGTGGGTTTGTCATATATGGCCTTTATTATGTTGAGGAAAGTTCCCTCTATGCCTACTTTCTGGACGGTTTTTATCATAAATTGGTGTTGAATTTTGTTGAAAGCTTTCTCTGAATCTATTGAGATGATCATGCGGTTTTTCCCTTTCAATTTGTTAATATGGTGTATCACATTGATTGATTTGCATATATTGAAGAATCCTTGCATTCCTGGGATAAAACCCAGTTGATCATAGTGTATGATCCTTTAAATGTGCTGTTGGATTTTGTTTGCTAGTATTTTGTTGAGGATTTTTGCATCTATGTTCATCAGTGATATTGGCCTGTAGTTTTCTTTCTTTGTGACATATTTTAACCATTTTCTTAATTGTTTTGGGTTTATTATTGTAGGACTTTTCCTTCTCTTGTGTTTCCTGCCTAGAGAAGTTCCTTTAGCATTTGTTGTAAAGCTGGTTCGGTGGTACAAAATTCTCTTAGCTTTTGCTTGTCTGTAAAGCTTTTAATTTCTCTGTCAAATGGGAATGAGACCCTTGCTGGGTAGAGTAATCTTGGTTGTAGTATTTTCTCCTTCATCACGTTAAATATGACCTGCCAATCCCTTCTGGCTTGCAGAGTTTCTTCTGAAAGATCAGCTGTTAACCTTATGGGGTTCCGTTATATGTTATTTGTTGTTTTTCCCTTGCTGCTTTTAATATTTGTTGTTTGTATTTAATTTTTGATAGTTTGATTAATATGTATCTTGGTGTGTTTCTCCTTGGATTTACCCTATATGGGACTGTCTGTCCTTCCTGGGCTTGATTAACTATTTCCTTTCCCATATTAGGGACATTTTCAAGTATAATCTCTTCTAATATATTCTCAGTCCCTTTCTTTTTCTCTTCTTCTTCTGAGACCCCTATAATTCGAATGTTGATGCATTTAATGTTGTCCCAGAAGTCTCTGAGACTGTCCTCAATTCTTTTCATTATTTTTTCTTTATTCTGCTCTGCAGTAGTTATTTCCACTATTTTATCTTCCAGGTCACTTATCCGTTCTTCTGCCTCAGTTATTCTGCTATTGATCCCTTCTAGAGAATATTTAATTTCATTTATTGTGTTGTTCATCACTGTTTGTTTGCTGTTTAGTTTGTCTAGGTCTTTGTTAAACGTTTCTTGTATTTTCTTCATTCTATTTCCAAGATTTTGGATGTCTTTACTAACAATATTCTGAATTATTTTTCAGGTAGACCACCTTTTTCCTCTTCATTTGTTAGGTCTGGTGGGTTTTTGCCTTGTTCCTTTATCTGCTGTGTGTTTCTCTGTCTTCTCATTTTGCTTAACTTACTGTTTTTTGGGGTCTCCTTTTGCAGGCTTCAGGTTCATAGTTTCCATTGTTTATGGTGCCCGTCCCCAGTGGCTAAGGTTGTTGCAGTGGGTTGTGTAGGCTTCCTGGTGGAGGGGACTAGTGCCTGTGTTCTGGTGGATGAGGCTGGATCTTGTCTTTCTGGTGGACAGGTCCACGTCTAGTGGTGTGTTTTGCGGTGTCTGTGGCCTTATTATGATTTTAGGAGCCTCTGTACTAATGGATGGGGTTGTGTTCCTGTCTTGCTAGTTGTTTGGCATAGGGTGTCCTGCACTGTAGCTTGCTGGTCATTGAGTGGAGCTGGGTCTTGGCATTGAGATGGAGATCTCTGGGCGATTTTTGCCGTTTGATATTACGTGGAGTTGCGAGTCTCTTGTGGACCAGTGTCCTGAACTTGGCTCTCCCACGTCAGTGGCCCAGCCCTGATGCCTGGCTGGAGCACCAAGAGCCTGTCCTCCACATGGCTCAGAATAAAAGGGAGAAAAAAAAGAATGAAAGAAAGAAGAAGATAAAATAAAATAATATGAAGTAAAGTAAAATAAAGTTATAAAAATTAAAAAATAATTATTAAGAAAAAAAAATTTTAAGTAATAATAAAAAAAGAAAAGACAGATTGAACCCTAGGAGAAATGGTAAAAACAAAGCTATACAGACAAAATCACACACAGAAGCACACACATACACACTCACAAAAAGAGAAAAATGGGAAAAAAATATATATATCGTTGCTCCCAAAGTCCACCTCCTCATTTTGGGATGATTAGTTGTCTGTTCAGGTATTCCACAGATGCAGGTACATCAAGTTGATTGTGGAGATTTAATCCACTGCTCCTGAAGCTGCTGGGAGAAATTTCCCTTTCTCTTCTTTATTCGCACAGCTTCCGGGGTTCAGCTTTGTATTTGGACCTGCCTCTGCTTGTAGGTCGCCAGAGGGCATCTGTTCTTCACTCAGACAGGACGGGGTTAAAGGAGCAGCTGATTTGGGGGCTCTGGTTCACTCAGGCCAGGGAGAGGGAGGGGTACAGATGCAGGGCGAGCCTGAAGCGGCAGAGGCCAGCATGGCATTGCACCAGCTTGAGGCACGCCATGTGTTCTCCCAGGAAAATTGTCCCTAGATCACGGGACACTGGCAGTGGCAGGCTGCAGAGGTTCCCAGGAGGGGAGGTGTGGATAGTGACCTGTACTTGCCCACACGCTTCTTGGTGGCGGCAGCAGCAGCCTTAGCGTCTCATGCCCATCTCTGGGGTTGGCGCTGATAGCCGCGTCTCGCGCCTGTCTCTGGAGCTCCTTTACGTGGCGCTCTTAATCCCCTCTCCTTGCGCCCCAGGAAACAAAGAGGCAAGAAAAAGTCTCTTGTCTCTTCGGCAGCTCCAGACTTTTTCCTGGACTCCCTCCCCGCTAGCTGTGGTGCTTTAGCCCCCTTCAGGCTGTGTTCCCACAGCCAACCCCATTCCTCTCCCTGGGATTCGACTGAAACCCTAGCCTCAGCTCCCAGCCCCCACCCGTCCCGGCGGGTGAGCAGACAAGCCTCTCGGGCTGGTGAGTGCCGGTCGGCACCGATCCTCTGTGCGGGAATCTCTCCACTTTGCCCTTCGTAACCCTGTTGCTGCGCTCTCCTCCACGGCTCCAATGCTTCCCCCCTCCGCCACCTGCAGTCTCCGCCCGTGAAGCGGCTTCCTATTGGTGGAAACCTTTCCTCCTTCACAGCTTGTCTGCTGATGGGTGGGGTTGTGGGTTCCTGTCTTGCTAGTTGTTTGGAGTGAGGCTTCCAGCACTGGAGCCTGCAGGCAGTTGGGTGGAGTGGGTCTTGGTGTTAAGATGGAGACCTCCAGGAGAGCTCTCGCCAATTAATGTTCCCTGGGGCTGGGGATTCTCTGGTGGTCCAATGTCCTGGACTTGGCGCTCCCACCCCAGAGGCTCAGGCCCAACCCCTGGCTGGGGAACCAAGACCCTGCAAGCCACCTGGTATGGAGAAAAAGAAAAAAACAGAGAGGGGGGGAAGAAAAAAAAAACGGACAAACAAAACCCAAGAAAAAAAGCAAAAACCCAAACAACAACAAAAAAAAGGAAAAGAAAACAAACAGACAAACAAAACCCAAGAAAAAAGGCAAAGACTCAAACAAACAGCAACAACAACAATAAAAAGAAAGGAAAAGAAAACAGACAAACAATACCCAAGACAAATGGTAAAAGCAAAACCAAACAAACCAGAAACAAAGCGAATAGAGAAACACACACAGAAAAATCAGTGGTGGGCTGTCCAGGCTCCCAGGAAGGTGTGGGCAGTGACCTGTGATCCTCAGGTGGCAGCGGTGGCAGCAGTAGCCCAACAGGATATTTTTATGGATTGTATACAAGGTGGGCAACCAGAGAAGTGCCCAGGTTGACTTTAATGATTGCTTTGACTGAGCAAGGGAAAGGGGTGAGATGCTATTAAGTAAGACACAGAAGACTTGATGGAACAGATTCTTCAGGGAAAAATAGGAGTTTGGATTTGGACATACTAATCTGGGGATGGCAAAGACAGAAGAGAAGCAGGGTGGTTGATGAGAAGAGAATTGGGGTCAAGAGTGGGGACTTTTCTTAAGATTAGAGAAATAGCTTGTTTTTTTTTAAGATAGGAGAATTAACGTATAATGGAATTTAAAGCTATTTGATGTAAAAAATATTCCTTTAATAGTATTGTTATTCCACAACTACCTTACTACTTCTTTTTCTAGTTTTTTATAAGTTTTGAAGAAGAGGTTATGGATCTTTAACCATGACTCAGAATAAAATGGTTTATTTGCTCATTTTTACAAACACTTCTTGATTAATGTGTGAAATGTTTTCATAGCTTCCTCTTATTTAAAAAATATTCAATAACCCAGACATCAAGGAGTGCCATTTGTGATATTAATTCCCCGTTATGAAAGGAGTAAGATTTTGCCAAACAAAATGGATTCTCGCCTATTTACTAATACAAAGTATTGAAGATGAGTATGGAAATAGTGCTTCTGTTTGATTCAGGAAATTAATTGTCTTTCTAGACTAATGAACACTTCTACTAAGGGAAGTGAGTTGATGTTTTATACTTTTTTGGACTGGCACTAATGATGCTTGTTAGTAATATGCAAGATCTCATTCAAGAAGATGTTGGAATCACGGTTTGTTATTTTATCACGTTTTAGGACGGAGGTTGAATTTTCCGCCCAGCCCCAACTCCAAATATTATAAATCTTATGAGTAAAGACAATTATTTGGATGCCATATAGTTGGAAGCAGCTAAATTGGAAGTTAAAAGTAGTAAATACTGGATGAATAAGGACACATTATACCCAACTTCTTTTAAAAGTAATGTGATAAAATATAATGTCATCACATAAATTTTTAAGCGTAGTAAAATACATTAAATGTGCAGTTCTACAATGTTTATCTCTACCATGGTCCCTGTAAGTGAGAAAATAGTTACATTTACCAAGTTCATTCTAAAGAATCAATTTAGTGGTATGTGTTAGGCATAACAGTTTTGAAGTTTCTTCTTCAAGGAGATGTGTAAATATTTTGGAATATTACCCTGGTAAGCATACAACTGTACACTGCAGATTACCTTGTCCAGCAAGAAGGCATAATGGTGACTCTGATCAGGTCTGGGGAAAATTAGAGGAAACTAGGTAAAGGATCAGGAACTAGAGAGGTCAGGAAGGGAATAAAGAACACAGATCAAGACAAAATAATTCTATTTTGTTAGGACTTTGACCTTGAACAAGAGTGATTGTAATTGAGGTGTAGCCATGAACTATGGGGGATGACTGTTGATTAGAAAGTTTGGTTATATACCCACTTTGTGAGAGGACACCAAAGCAAATCATTACATTTTACATATCATAAAAGATGATGATTTACTTGTATTTACTACATTCCAGGCAAAGTGCATACATGAATATACATGTATATATATATACATATGTTTTTTAAATTCTCACAATAATACTATAAGATAGATACATTTATTACCTCTAATTTACAGATAAGACACAAAATGGTTAAGTACCTTGCCCCAGGTTGTACGATAAATAAATGACAGTCTGGCTTCTGAATGTATGCTCTTAATTTCTCTGCTCTACTGCCCTGTCAAGATGAAACTTGGTGGGGTCCACGAGACCTCCATGAGACTGAGAATTTACTTCAAAGAATGTCTTCACTACCCCCCCAAAAGTGGTGGAAGCCATGGAAACATTTTCTGTCATTTCCAAATCTAGCACAATAATCTACCTCTCATATAAGCCTATTGATTTTTCTAGAACAGATGTAAAATAATGCTTTCTTCCCAATAGAAAATTGATGAATAAAAGTGGAACTGAGATCCCAACTAGAAATCATTCAAAGTTGCACTCATCGTGAAAAAAAAAAAGTAAAAAAGATATGTCATACTATTACTGAGACACCTATAGAAAGATATGCTCAGAGAGGAAACAATAAGTTATAAGGTAAACACAGTTTATGTTATTTTAAAAAAAAAGGTTAGAAATTAGGCAACATAATTAGAATTATCTCATATTGGATTTATGAACCACAATAATTTTCCTGTTCTTTTGCCTAAATATCTCATTAGTATGAAAATGTTATCAAATCAATTAGTAGTACCAAGCAAGCTATACCAACACTTTACTGAAAGATATCCACCCTCCCGGGTAAAGGGTTGGAACTTTTAAAGGCATGTGCAAGAACAAAATATGAAACCAAATTCCATTTTTTGGTTAGCATCTGATCAAGAAGCTCAAGAAGCTAAGAATGCAAGAATACACAATTAATATCTAACGTCAAAATGACTCACTATCACAGAATTGCAGTTTTACCAGCCTGTGTGGAAATTATATTTATTCTATTTGGAGCCAGAAAAGCAAAGGAAATCAATAATACCACTAGATCCACATGTTACATAATAGAGATGACCAAATCCAGGATGTTATTAAAGTTTTATTGCATATTGATGGATGTACAGATATTAATAACTGCTAGATAATAGCACTAGAATCCTTGAAGTGAAGTATTTGGAAGAACTTTGTTCTGTGGGGCAAAAAAGCTACTGGGGTTGAAATATCAAAGGCAAATGAGATATTATGGAAATACTTCTTGAAAATGTATTTTCCATGTAGAGTTTATTCTGATAATCCTGAGATTAAAATACATAATACAGTATTTTATTCACAAAAGACTCCCATATGTAAATGTTTCTCTGCAGTTATGGATTCCAAATTAAATAATATTATCAAAATTGTAACTATAATAAAATCCAAGCCACCACCTGACCTTCTGTTTTTAAGCTTTCTACAAAGATATGTGAGCCGAACACCATTATTTGTTGTTTCAGACTTAAATGCCTAAGTGATCCAAAGGAAGAATTTTGTCAAGAATTGGAAAATATTTTGCAAATGATTCAACTTTGTAGATTTAGTGAAGGATAGTTTTTGGTTTTACAGCTGGGTTACTTAACTGACATTTGAGTACCTGAATGAACTTAATAAAAAATATAAGAGCTGCCTGAAAATATATTAACACATACTGACAAAGATTAGGAATTCAAAGCAAAAATTCAACTTCAAAAAAGTGAAATTTAAAATGGCTCTCTCGTGATTTTTTAGTCATTGTTAAGAATTAACTTAAGGAAAAATTACTAAGTCAAACAGCGTAACATCTGTGTTTGAGAGAAAGTGTCACTATTGTTTCTAAGGTACTTGATATGGAAATGTTTGGGTTTTAAATCAATTTGTATTATCATAAGAAATTTTAACACCGCATTTATCAAAGCAAGAAAAGGAAAAGCTGTTAGAATTAAAGAATGATGGTACCTCTGGCACATAATTTCAAAAGAACAAGTGATACAAATTCTAGTCAGTGGAAAAGGGAGTTTCCATTCATCAGAGACAGAACAATAAATCATCATTTGCCATTTGCTGTCTCCCACGTCTATGAAGTGTATTCCTTAGCAGTGGCGACTTTAAGAATTTGAACAGACCATTCATCATGTCTTGATTAGAAATGCAGTAGCTACTTCAAAAATTTATAGTCATAGCTGTGGTTGTTTATGAGCTAGACTTTATTTGGAAGTTTTATAAAATTCAGTATTGAATATTTCCCTGAATATTTTGTTTTATTTTTCTTATTATAATTAATGTCTTCACCAGTGTGCCTTATAAAATGTTATCACTGTACAAGTGTGTTGGAACATACAAAGTTTGGGAAGCGTTGCTTCAGAGCAGGGGTCCCCAACTCCTGGGCCGCGGACCAGTACTGGACCAGTATTGGTCCATGGCCTGTTAGGAACCGTGTCACACAGCAGGAGGTGTATGGCGGGCAAGCAAGCGAAGCTTCATCTGCCGCTCCCCATTGCTGACATTACCTCCTGAACCAACCCACACACACACACACACCGTCCGTGGAAAAATCGTCTTCCACGAAACCGGTCCCTGGTGCCAAAAAGTTGGGGACTGTTGCTTTAGAGGATTGTAGAACAGTTTTCTCCGCATGAGAATCTGGCCTTTGGTTAACTCTGAAGCTCTGTTCCCCTGGTAACCTAATACAAGTAGAATGTCAGTTGTTTCTAGGCAACATTGCTTATGATAAAAATGACCCCTGATTGGTAAATTATATCTGCATTGAGAGGAACTATAAATGAATTATAAATACCTGAAGGGGAGCCATAGCTTTGGACTTCCCATAGTGTGGCAGTTCTTTTTCTGGGCATGTCTCTGCAGGAACCCTAAAATGTATGCTTATAGTTATTGCAAGAAATATTGGCTCCTCTTAAGCCAGGGTGATTTGCACACCCACCCAATATGGATCTCATGTCCTTGCATCTGAGTTGTCACCTGGGGAGAGGATAGCTCGGGGGTGGCTATTGAATTGTTGCAAGGGGTCCCATGGAAAAGCAAAGACTGATGCTGCCTGGAAGGCAAGAAGTAGTTCCTGTTCTAGCCTTCTAGGTAGAGGGCTGCCAGATATAGTCTATGAAAGTCTAATGAGCATGACCATTTAGTTGAATTGAAGGAGACCCTCTGGTAGGGCAATGTGTAAATATTTCTTTTTCATACTCCTGAAAAAGGAGCCACTGTGATGTCTGACCATTCCCTCCCTAGTACACGAGGGACTTTTTTCCCATATCTATGGAACCTCTCATCTCACTGTTGTTTTAATTGTGTATGTCAATATTTTACTATTTCTTGTTTTGGTCACTGAAATATAAACTTGTTCATATTGGTAAGGAACCGTGGGTGCATCATAAGGCCATAGTGGGATACCAAGTCTTTACAATGAAATGGATGAGTCCTGCAACTCAATATTACAAACACCAACTCTTAGTTTGTGCCAAATATTGTTCCAAATTCTTTATATAATTCATCTTCATAGCAACTCTACAAGGTGGGTAGTATTGATATATCTGTTTTACAAATGAGGAAACTAAGGCAGAGTTGAGAAATTTGACAAAGTTCATATAGCTAGTGAATTGTGGGGCTGGGATTCAAACCCAAGTAGTTAAACTTCAGAACCCAAGCTCTCATGCATTATGCCTAATGTACTCATCCTCAGAATAACAACTACTCCTGACATTTGCGTCACACACTCTGTGCTAGGCATTGTGCTGAGTGCTTTCTGTACATTAAGCTTATTTCATCCTTTAAAAAAGCCCCAGTAAAAAGGTATCCTGTATAGTTGAAAGATGAGGAAATTGAGGTACAGATATACTAAGGACTTTTCTATTTGATAGTGTTTTGCGATTTGCAGACAGGAAATTCAGAATAATGTCTGATGCTCCATCTTTCAATTCTATGATTTAATCTTCTGTGCAATTTCAATTTTAAAGTCATTAGAAATCAATGTACAACAGAGTCCTCCTAAATCCTGAGCATATTTAGGGTCCGAGAAAAGCCAAGAAAGAGGACACAATGTCTCCTCTACCTAAGTATTTCCCAGTGTGTATTTCCTGGATCATAAGACCTAAGTGATATTAACAGGTGGATAGTAAAAAAAAAACATGTTCTATGATTATGTAAATTTGAGAAACATCAAGTTAAATCACTGGTTCTTAATCTGGAAGATTTTTTTGCCCCCTGGGAGACATTTGGCAACATCCAGAGAGATTTTTGGTTGTTACAACTGGAAAGAGTGGTGCTGCTGGTATGGAGTGGGAAAAGGACAGGGATGCTGCTAAACAGCTGACAGTTCCCAGGATGGTCCCACAGTTCCCAGGATGGTCCCACAGTGAAGAATTATCTGGCCCCAAATGTCAGTAGTGCTGAGATTGATAAACCTTGGGTTAAATATGATAATTATGCATTTCTGTCCTATATAACCAAAGAACCTTTTCTTGTAGGATATCTGTTGGGATTAGGATTCTGTGAAATATAGTTATGTGACTTGGGCTCTTAGGACCATAAAAATGTCCACACTGGGTTCAGGCCATATTACTTTCTAAGTGATCAAGTTGGTTCTCCAGTAGTTTCTAAGCCTGTTATGCTAAAATAATTTTTTAGGCAGCTTTTTAAATTTCAAACTAAAGACATTCTGTCCTTTCAGCTAGATCACATATTTAGCAGCCTAGAACAGAAAACACAGGTGAATGCCAGCTTGAAACTTTCTCAAGTGAAAGCATTCTAGTTTCCATGTGAGGTCATAATTATAAAAAACTCTATAATGAGGCATATATGTTATGTAATCAGGAACAGATCATTTTGAAGCCACATTATCAGAAACCTCCCTAGGTTGCTTAACACAATGACAGTTTTCTTGGGCTAGTCCATGAAGAAACTTCAATCAAGTCAAATGTCAGTCAGCAAGTGGAAACACTACAGGTCCTTAGTATTTTCACTTGGATCATCCATCACTTGGATCACCGGATTGTCTCCCTACCCTTCCTTCATACACACATACACACAGGCACCGTTTTGGAGCTATGACAATTTAGTGGGTGATTACTTCAGTTTATACAGAAATTTGAAGAACCTAGAGCAGTGGTTCTCAGCCTTGGCTGCTAGAATCACCCAGGCCCTACCCCCAGAGTTTTATTTAATTGGTTTGTGGTGGAGCCCAAGCAACATCATTTCTTTAAAACTCATCAAATGTTCCCAATATTCAACCAGAGTTGTAGGCCATGGACCTAGAGCAATTGTTCTCCAGCAAGCCCTAAAGGACTTGCAAAAACATAGATTGTTAACCCGCAAGTTTCTGATTCAGTAGGTCTGGAGGGGGCCTCCGAATTTGCAATTCCCGCGTGAGGTTGATGCTGCCATTCCAAGGACCATATGTTGAGAACCACTGACCCTAGAGCACTCTCTTATTGAAGAAACTTGGAAGTTTCCTCTTACTTACCATTTTGTTTAATTTTCTCGGTGAAAAGGAGTTACTTATCAGATATTTTACCATTTCTGGTTAATCAAACCAGAAGCAAACCAAGCCATTTCTCTTCTCCAGTTCAGGTTAGATCTAGATGCATACTGAATCATGATATTGACCATAATCAAACAGATTGAGGTTTACAAAAGTAAAACTCAGGAAATAGCTAACTTCTTTCCAGGCACTTGCTTGCTTCCCGTTGTCCAATACATATGTTCAAATCATAATGATCAAAACTGTGTAATAATTAAAATAATGAGACAACTTAAATTTGCATAGGGCCACGTGAGCTCATCTAATTCAACCCAGTACCTTATAGCAGGTAAGGAATCACTCTCTTGTTTGTAGAAATCAGGATGGGAGAAGGGAACAGGGTGGACAAAGACATATGTATGCCTTCTAGCACAGCCTAAGCTGGAAACCAGCCTGACAGTTGAAAAGGGCAGTGTGTGCACAGAGAAGGAACTAATATGAGACAGGAGAGGGTGCCACAAACTCCCAGCAGAATAATTTGGCTTTACTGATATAAGCAATAGGCTGTTCAGAGTTCTTGAGCAGAAGGGTCTCATGAAACGAACCATGCTTCTGCAGTCTTAGTCCAGTGGATCAGTTTAAAAATGAACAGATGCATTTTCCATCACTGCAAAGTGTAACAACAGATAGAGATGCTGTTTGAAATAACAACTCACATTGAGATCTTATTGTTTTAGAAAAATTAAGAATTAATTCTAAGAGAAGAAATCATGTTTTTTAGGCCCCCAGTAGATTTCCTTTGAGTTTTATCTGAAATCAACAAGAACAGGACAATTGATGACCTACCACAATCAGCCATGCAATTCTCTCCATGTGACACATCCTTTTAGACATTAATAGAAGCCTTGAGTCTAAGTTTCATTTCAGATGGACAGAGACAGCTTCTACGGCAAAACAATTTGACAAGGGATTCCATGATTCTACACTGAGCAGCAAGAAAACGCTACAGATATTTTTTTTTCCAGTAAAGCATAGTTAAGTGAAATTTTATTCAAGACATTCTTCTCAGTCTGATTAACTTTCCAAGGATCTCTGTTTAGTTAATTGGGTCATAAAGTCATCTTCTTTATCAGCAAAGTAGGAATTTTAGAGCACAGCAATTGAAAAAGTTAAGTTCTCTTTTTACATCTTAAAGGAAGACTAATTTTTCTGGTTATTTCCTCAAAGAAAGGCCTTTACGGTACAAACATCCAAAGGAGACAGCTGAGGGAATTCCCTGGCTGTCCAGTGGTTAGGACTCCGTGCTTTCACTGCCAAGGGCCCAGGTTCGATCCCGGGTTGGGGAACTATCCCTCAAGCTGCACGGTGCCAAAAAAAAAGAAAAAAATAATAACAAAGGAGGCAGCTGAAGTTTGAGGCTGAATTCTGTATGCCAAGAGGTGCTGAAAAGGCAGCCATCACTTAGGAGGCAGCCATCACTTAGGAGTAGTGGATCAACTCCTGGAACAGCTGAGCACTGAGGTTTATAGTGTGAGGAATGAAGCACAGGAATCCAAGGAGTATATTTAGGGTTCAACCCCTTGGGAACAAACTGCAAAGTCTAAGGAAAATAGGATTCTAGAGAACTGGGCATAGGCCTTCTTAATTTTTGCAAAGATTTCCTTGACCCCACTGCCCCTTCTGCCTACCAACTGGATTGGGCTAGAAGGAAACCCCTGCTGATCTTCAAGAGAAGCATTTCATTAGAGTAGTGAGGAACAAGCCTAGTTTTCAGAAACTTTAAGAGGGAATGGATGGGGAGGATATGGCCATCATAAAGGAAGTTTAAGAGAAGGAAGAAGACAGGGGATTCTAAGTTAAATGGCAGCAGGGTTGAGAAAAAACTTTCTTTAAACTAAAGGAAAGCTTTCTACAAGTTAAAGAGAAGTTCTGCATATTTTTAGATGCAGAGGAAAAGTAGCCAAATGCCAGGAGAGGTAGAAAAAAGTGCTATGAAACCTCTCCACCTCTGTTTGGGTGGAATCCTGAGAGATACACTCAAGGGGATAAAACACAGTGAAGGTGTGAGATTTTCAAGTTGAAGGTAGAAGAGAGAACGCACCTTGTCCCCACCATGTTTTTGTTGTTGTTTATTTGCTTTCAAAAAAAGTTCAGTGGTTACAAACATTATTTGCTTTCAAATAAAGTTCAGTGGTTACAAACATTATTGTGTATCAGAATCACGCAGGGAACTTGTTAAGCTAGAATCTTTGAGTCTCATACATAGAGATTCTGATTCTGTGTTGGACCCAGAAATCTGGATTCTTAAGCACCCCAAGTGATTTTGATGCTGATGATCCAATCTTTCAAAAAGACTCTCATGTGGGCTTCCCTGGTGGCGCAGTGGTTGAGAGTCCGCCTGCCAATGCAGGGGACATGGGTTCGTGCCCTGGTCCGGGAGGATCCCACATGCCGTGGAGCGACTGGTCCTGTGAGCCATGGCCGCTGAACCTGCGCGTCCGGAGCCTGTGCTCCGCAATGGGAGAGGCCACAACAGTGAGAGGCCCACGTACCGCAAAAAAAAAAAAAAAAGACTCTCATGTGTTTGTCTGTCCTGTGCAGTGTAGAGATGTATAGTAGAGGAAAAGGCTTAGTGGTTTGAGAATGAGAATCTTGAATAGGTAGGAAAATGTAAATAAAAAGGATTTCTTAGTGGTACTGAGCACCAATAAGTTAAAATTCAGTATCATGGACCACATCTGCCTCCTTCTAGAAGGGCCTTTCGTAGCAGATAGATTCACACAGGGTGAGTTTTCTAGACACACACCAGGGCCACAGTGAGGTGTTTGTTCTTGCTTTTAGGTTGGTTTGATGATTGATGTTAATGAAACATGTGAAGTTAATTACAGTTTCAAAGACAAGTTGAAATCTCCCACTTTGTAGAGAATCACCTGAAGAATGTCCTAATTATATCTTAAGCTGTTGACAAAGAAAAAAGGAAAAACATTTTAAACATTTTCCATACACCTCACCAGCAACAGGTAATACCTGGCATTTTCCCAGATGTTTCTGGCATGAGTCAACCAGAACACAGACAAAGAGTCCAGCAGTGGCATCAGTTAGGAGCTAAGCAAGTTGAAGTTCTTCTGTTATGGCACTGAACTGGGAGAGCGGCCTTTGAGACTCCCCACTCCACAGCACCATCGGCTCCCCCAGTTCCCTTGTGTGCTCACCTGAACAGCTCTTGCTTTGAGTTTGCTTTCATTCTGGTCCTGTATGCCCTAATTTTAAAAATATTTTTCTTACTCAGTGTTATTAAGACAAAAATAGAAGTTAAAACCTAAAAATGATATTTGCCAATGGTTCGTCATTTTTTGATTAACAGACCCAAAGCATATGAGATTTTGTTCCAACCCCTTAAAAAAAATTTATCATGCATATGTACGTAAATTTGTTTACATACAGCAATTTCAGGGATCTCACAGATGACCTAAAGGCTGTGCTCAAGGGCCATGAACTTCAGGTTCAGAATGCAGAGTTAAGGACTGTAAGAGAAAATAGACGTGGGAAACAGTAGATTTTCACTGGAGTGTTCCCGTCTAAGTTCTTATTTTAAGAAGTTTTAGAGAATCAGCCCTTTCTATTCTCATTCCTTTGTTTCCCACTCCTATTCTTGCTCCTGTTTTTACCCCGTTCTTGCTTTTCTTCTTTACTTGATCAATTTCTTATTATGGATGAGGTTGAAGAATACCCTTGATGAAAAAAACAATTTCTTGTTAACGATTATTTTGATATGTGATAAACTGGACATTTTTAAGCTTAATCTGGGTTTTGATTCTAATCTTATCTAGTTCATATTTTCTTGTTTTGATCTTTCTCATAATTCTGCCAATATTGGGTAGTGTAAAACTCTTTTACACTATTAATATTGAATAGTTTCTAAAGAATCAAAGATAAATAAAAACTTATTTCCATGTAGCTTTCATAAAAATCCATAATTGATTTGTTTTTGTAAAAATCACATTACTGAAACTATCAAGCGTATTGCCACAGTTGTGAGATCCTTAAGAGCTATAATAAGTCCAACTGTTGTTAAAAAGCAGCTCCCTTTTCTCGAGTAATTTATTCAATCTAAAAGTAGTCTGTTAGAATATTTTTAATTGTTAAATAATACTTGTTTTCCAGAAATGTTATATCTTTTTAAAACAGAATAGTAATGCAATTGCTTAATTTTGTGTTGAATACTATATTCACTTGCCCCAATTTTTATTTGTTCAAAGGGTTGTGAATTATGAGAACATCAGTAAAAACGACTACTATACTATTAGCAAAAATGCAGTAACACATGTTTATAATGATGACATTGAATTTATCGAAATTGATCGATGGGAACAAGAATATCTATATCACAGAGAACTCAATAAGATTCCCGTATTTTCACTTTTCCGGAAATGGAAGGCTTTTAACGTGTGGAAGAAGAATGTCCGCTCTAAAAAAATCAGTGGATGTCGAAAATCTCTACAAAAAGATCTGTTCATTGTTAATCAAGTATGTATTTATTAATCATATTTTAAAAGAATTACTCACAGAAAAACAAAGTATTCATATAGACTGTCCCTGAAATAGAAGATTTCATCTTTCAAGAGAATTGACAATTTTCATTCTGTTTGTCACTTAAGAGCCTGGTAATCTAGTGTATTTCTACATCTTTTTTTTTTTTTTACATCTTTATTGGAGTATAATTGCTTTACAGTGTTGTGTTAGTTTCTGCTGTATAACAAAGTGAATCAGCTATATGTATACATATATCCCCTCCCTCTTGCATCTCCCTCCCATCCTCCCTATCCCACCCTTCTAGATGGTCACATAGTACCGAGCTGATCTCCCTGTGCTATGCAGCTGCTTCCCACTAGCTATCTATGTAAAATAGACTATGTTGAAGGGATAAATGTGGAGCTGTCCTTGAAATTTTTCTATTTATGATTATTTTTGGTAGTGTATATACGTCAGTGCTACTCTCTCACTTTGTCCCAGCTTACCCTTCGCCCCCCTCCACCGTGTCCTCAAATCCATTCTCTATGTCTGCATCTTTATTCTTCTACATTTTAACTAGGGTTGCAAAACACTAAAGTATAACAAGAGAGTTGCACAGGTCCCCTTTATTTAGAAGCAGCTTCAGAGGTTTGGATTCATGACTCCCTTTCTTGTTGATCAGGAAAGTTGTATATCCTTTTGAACAGAGCAGGCCAGCAAGCCCTATTACTAATTCTCATTTTTGAGACACTCTGGACTTTATGGTCCAAAATAATTTGGGGGCTTGTTTTCATGGGCCAATAACTCCCAACGTCTCATGCATTTTCTTCTATCATGGATTCAGACAGTAGGGAAATTTTAAATATTTACTTTGGAGGAGGGGATTATCATGGAAAAAGAATTATTAAAGGGTATGTGGCCACATTTAAAATCTGTACTCACTCCTTGAATTTTGACTTGCAGTAGAAGTTTTCTATTTGGCCCCTGGGAATGAGCTGTAACCACCATTACTGTCATGCTCAGTGTCCTCAGCTGTCTATTTTGTGACACTGGGTCACCTCCCTCTCACATCAGAAGCTTCAAGTTTGCTTTTTACTGGTCATTTCGTTCACTTTGCATATGGTAATCTGAAAGATCATTATCAAGACATCAGTCACACAATAAAGGAACATTCAAGGAATACGGCTCACATAGGTGTTAGTGCAAAACAGATATGTAAGATGTACCATCTCAGGTCCTCCATCCCATCAAGCGTTCTGGGTTGTGGAAAAGATTCTAATCCTTCTTGACATTGAACTCAACCCCTAGACCTCTAATTTCACTAAGGATCTATCAAGGATTTGAACCTATTTTACTACCTTTTTACCACCTTTCATCTTTTACCTTGTCTTGGACACTATACATTTCATAAATTTATTCCTAGGTAAGTAAAATAGTTCCTCTTGCATTTAACCTGTATCAATTCATAAGGCTTTTTCTCTTTTTTTAATGTGCTGAGAATTGTCATTCTCTCTGCTCACTATTCATACCAATAGTGCTTTGACCTTGACAATATTTTCTCTTTAATATAGCCCAAGCAGACTAGAAAGTTCTCATCATTTTAATCTTAGGTTGACATAACTAATCGAGCCATTGTGTTGGTTTAAATATCTATTAGATGCTATCATTATCCACACACTTACCACTAGTCTTATATTTACAGTGAGTTAATTAAGGGGGCTGATTCTTTTAGACTATGTTGAAGGGATAAATGTGGAGCTATCCTTGAAATTTTTCTATTTATGATTATTTTTAGTAACCAACCTTATTGGCATCTGTGCCCACATTTCCTAATAACAACTTTATTGAAGTCTGATTCATACAATTCATTCTTTTAAAGTATACAATTGAATGGTTTTAATATATTCATAGAATTGATCAACCATCACCACAGTCTATTTTAGAACATTCCCACCATTCCAAAAAGAGTGATTAGCATCACTCTCCATTTCTCCCTAACTCCCCCAGACCAACCCCTGCCCCAGCTCTGGACAACCACTAGTCTATGACTTTTCTCTCTTGATGTGCCTAATCTATACATTTCATATAAATAGAACCATACAATATGTGGTCCTTTGTGACTGGCTTTTTTACTTAGCATAATATTTTGAAGGTCCATCTATGTTGTAGCATGACATTTCTTTTTATTGGTCAATAATATTCACTTGTATACATATATATGTTTTATTTATCCATCCACCTATTGATGGATATTGGGGTTATTCCACTTTTTGGCTTTATTATGAATAAAGCTGCTATGAATATTTGTGTACAAGTTTTAGTCTAGACATATGTTTTTATGTCTTTGGGTATATACCTAGGAGTGGAATTGCTAGGTCATCAGTAACTCTGTGTTTAACATTTTGAGGAACTGCAAAACAGTTTTCCAAAGCCACTGCACAGTTTTACATTACCACCAACAGCATATGAAGGCTTCAGTTTCTCCATATTCTCACCATTACATCTGCATTTTTCATTATAGCTTTTCTTACTGGTTGTGAAGTGGCATTTCATTGTGGTTTTGATTTCTATTACCCTGATGACTAATGATGGTGAGCA
The DNA here is from genome assembly GCF_003031525.2 of Neophocaena asiaeorientalis asiaeorientalis. Classification (NCBI taxonomy): domain Eukaryota; kingdom Metazoa; phylum Chordata; class Mammalia; order Artiodactyla; family Phocoenidae; genus Neophocaena; species Neophocaena asiaeorientalis. The sequence goes on from NW_020173116.1 coordinate 1,749,351, forward strand.
TCTTTTCATGTGCCTTTTGGCCATTTGTATATCTTATCTGGAGAACTGTCTATTCAGATACTTTGCCCATTTTTAATTAAGTTACCTGTATTTTACTATTGAGTTGTAAGAATTCTTTATATATTCTGGATACAAATCCCTTATCAGATATATGATTTGCAAAACTTTTCTCCCATTTTATGGGTCTTTGCACTTTCATGATCGTGTCCTTTGAAGCATAAAAGTTCTTAATTTTGATGATGTCTGTTTTGTCCATTTTTTTCTTTTGCTGCTTGTGTTTTTGGTATAAAAATCTATTGCTTCATCTCAGGTCACAAAAATTTAGCCCTATATTTTCTTCTAATAGTTCTATAGTTTTAACTCTTACATTTAGTTCTTCAATCCATCTCAAGTTAATTTTTGCTGATGGCGTGAGGTATGGGTTCACCTTCATCCTCTTGCATGTGGCTGTCCAGTTGTCCCAGCACCATTTGTTGCAAAGACTATTCTTTCCGCCTTGAATTGTCCTGACACCCTTGTCTGCAATTGCCTGTAAATATGAGGATTTCTGCACTTTCAATTTTTTTCTGTTGATCTATATCTATCCTTATGCCAGTACCACACTATCTTGAGTACTGTAGTTTAGTAGTAAATTTTGAAATTAGGAAGTGTGACTTCCCTGGGCCTCTTGAATTTCCACATGAATTTTAAGATCAGTTTGTCAATTTCTGCAAGGAAGCCAGTTGGGATTTTTATAGGGAATGCTTTAAATCTGTAGATCAATTTAGGAAATATTGCCATTTTAACAGCATTAACTTTTCTAGTCTGTGAACATATAATCCTTTTCCATTTATTTAGGTGTTCTTCAATTTCTTTCAACAATATTTTGTAGTTTTCAGAGTATATATTTTACATTTCTTTTGTCAAATTTACTCCCAAATATTTTATTCTTTTTGATACTATTGTAAATGGAATTGTTTTCTTAAATTTCATTTTGGATTTTTCATTTTATATATGTAGAATATATATTTATTAGAGAGTATATATGTGTATTCTATACATATATGTGTATTCAATGCACATATGTATTCTACAATACATATAAAGAATATATCTAAAGAATATATGTATAAATGTATATATAGAGTGTGTGTATATATATATATATATATATATATATATATATATACATATTCTATATAGCAATACAATTGACTTTTTTTCTTTAACATCTTTATTGGATATAATTGCTTTACAATGATGTGTTAGTTTCTGCTTTATAACAAAGT
>NW_020173116.1:1750767-1764160 GCF_003031525.2 Neophocaena asiaeorientalis asiaeorientalis
CTGTTCCATTGATCTATATTTCTGTTTTTGTGCCAGTACCATACTGTCTTGATTACTGTAGCTTTGTAGTATAGTCTGAAGTCAGGGATCTAAATGATACATGTATAAATGTATATAAATAGTGTATATATATATATATATATGTATACATATTCTATATAGCAATACAATTGACTTTTGTATATTAAGCCTGTTTCCTGAAACCTTGCAGAATTTATTATTGACTCTAGTAGCTTGATTGTTTTGTATGTGCTTGTGTTTCAATTAATTAATTTAATTTTTATTGAGGTATAGTTGATGTATAATATATATTTCAGGTGTACAACATAGTGAATTTTTAAAGATTATATTCCCTTTGTACTTATTATAAAATATTGAAATAATGCTAATGCTTATCACTTTCAATGGGCACTCTTGATATACCAGCCTAAGAATGAACCACCTAACCCAGATTCCATCAGAAATTTGCAAACAGCAGAAATAATGATGGGAGAAATAAACAAAACACCTTCAGTCTCTCTTACATTCACAATGGCTTTCACATTTGTCCTTTATGCTGACAGCCAGATATTTAGGTTAGGCCAAAGTAATTTCTTAGATTATATATATTTTTTCTTCCTCCAAGTTCCCACTGTCAAACTCTAACTTTTTGGCAGACCATCAATACCAGTTTTGCTGTCCACCTGAATCCTAGGTATTTATCCCTTTACTAATAGAACTTATATTTTTTGGCTCAAGGACTTTTTCTCCAGAGTACACTGGACTTTCTTGCTTTCACTGCCACATTTCAATTACAGACTCATTCCTACTCATGTACTCATGTTAATTTATTTAGTATCTTATCTCAATTCGGAGACATAGCCTCTAAACTTCTGCTTCTTTTTTTTAAAATTAAGTATAGTTGATTTACAATATTATAGTTTTGCTTCATTTTTATCATGAAAATTTCTCCATGAGATGAATCTTAAGGGCTATATGACTTCCTAGATGTTTTGTCACATAAATCTCTTCATTGAGGACTCTACTAATTTTAACTTCCCCTTATTCGTACTTAAAAAAAATAATTAAAGCACTATTTCATGTTGGTCTGAATGACTATTGGTTGTCCTGTTTTGGAAACCCCTAGAAAAGAGTCCAAGAGTGTGCTATATATAACACTTAAACCAGTGTCACATATAAACAAATTTAAGTTAACTTTTTAAAAATATAATGTTATTGCTCCTCCTTTGATTAGATTAGAAGTGAGGGTGAATGACCTAGAAACAATCTTGGAACATGTGCCTTCAAAGCCACCACCCTAAAACCCTGATTTATGATGATGGCATAGAGGAAGATTAAATTATATTATGTGACATTATTCCACAAATACTTCCACTCATTCTACCAGCCTACATTGCAAGGTAGATTCTTAATAGTGACTGTTACCCACTGAAATTTTAAAGTTAAAATTTGTCTTTGTTCTATATCATAACCTCTTAGATCAATAGATGGGCCCATCCATTATCCATTATCATTATCATGGTGACTGGACATTGTAAAGTCCTAAGGTAACACTAAGAATCTTTTAATAGCTATTAGCCTAACCTAGTGAAATTTAAGATATTTCCCCATCCTCTGTTACTTGCCCTCAGTTTCATGGTTAAAAGACATGTATTCAAAATGAAAAGAAAGGACTTCAGACAAATTAAATCTGATAATTCAAAGAATACTTTCAGAACAAAATTTCAGAAGTGTCCCTTTTCAATGTATGCACTTTGTAGCTGTAGCTGAAATTAACATATAGCGCTATTTATTTTCCTTAACTACCATTCTTGCTTTCCCAATATTTTTATACTTCTAAAAGGCAAAGGTTTTGGTTTTTTTACTAAATAATGATAAATTTCTATTTTCATTTAGTATTTGCGACCAGCTCTCCTTAAAATAAATGAATTGTGTTATCAATTGAGTTTTATGGGACTTTGTCATATTGAAAAATATCACACTTACACCCTGCAAGAATTTAAAGTTGCACAAGCCGTATGGCTAGAGGAGGTGAGGAACTTTGTCTACAAGTTTCAAGAATTTTTTTTTCCCTATTACTGATACTTTGGTACCACTAATGATACATATTTATCAATGTCTAGGTGACAGGGCGCCTAGAAGAATTTCGAAACGAGGCCAAAGAAGTGGTCAGAAAGGCTTGTCGAGCTGCTCTGTGTGCTGCAGGATTTATGCCTGATGACTGTGCATATGAACTTATTGAGGGTATGAAAGGGAAAGAACTCCAACAGATCAGAAGTGGTGGCTTTCCGAAATGTTAACTCGTTTTCATTCCACTTTTCTATTTTAAATAAGGACCCTATTTTTCAATTCTTCCAATCTTTGCTTGATAGATTATAAATTCAATGTCTATTGTAGAAGGGGATAAAACAGTTAAGTACCACAACTTCCTTGCATTACCCTTGCTTGTGTATAGTATTTCTAAACTGGTTACAGGACCTTTATTTCACAAGCATTTTATAGTGGCCTCAGGGCCTCTCTGCTTAAACGCTCGTCCAACCTACTAGTACAGACAATAGGTTTGTTAAAATTAAGGGACTGGATGGATCTCAGAATTGGCCCCAGCTGGTAGGGACTCTAAAGGATAATTTTATGCAGGCAGAAAAGGAGGGTAAATGTGTTCCTGGAAAGAGGTGGCACGGGACAGAAATCAGATCCTGTTAAAGAAGATGTTAGTAAGCTGTCTAGAGTCTTTTGTTAAGTTGAAATCCTTTGATGTGGAATTTGTTTGGATAACTGGGCTGTTTTCTGGAGTCTGAAATAGCTCATGAACCAAAGCATTTTGTCATTTTTGAATTTTACTTGTCTCTTAATCCATATTGAAAGAAATGGAGTTTTTACACAAGAACTCTTGTCTTTGTGTCTTCTGTTGTTCTTAGGTCACTGTAAAATGCCAGAAAGCGGAAGTCTCATTGAGTTGCCTACTTCTGGAGACTCCGAGAAAATGACATACACAGAGCAGGCCAGCAAAAGGCATCACTGCATGAGGCTAACATGGTAAATTGTTATTCTTTCTTTCAAGAAAAACTAGAGCATCCATCCTTCTCAAGTTTCATTAAAGTTAAAGCCATCATTGCAGGATTCACTAGTGATAAGGGATTTGGAGGACACAGTAACCTGAATGCAGGCTCCAGAAGCCTGCCCTTCCAGTTGCCACCTAGCAAAGCAGCCAGAGAAGGTGGAGGGCGTGTCCAAGGCCAAGAGCTCCTCTTTGATCACTAAGGCTTTGTTTCCCTCTAGCCCAGCCAGGAGCACTGGGCAGGCTGTAGTAAGGAGAAGTCAGGCACACAGAGATTTGTGGGCCTCCTGGAGTGGATCTGGAGGGTCAGCTCCACCTGTCTGGTCCCTAAAGAGCTACAGGCAGCTGCGTGGCCACACAAAGTTCCACCCTCTTCCTAAGGCAGGTTGCCACGGGGAGACCAGGGAAGAAAGTCCACCTTCCAGGATCTCACCAGGACCTTCCACCTGCTTACCCAACTGGGTCTTGCCATTGTCCCAGAGTTTGGATTCCACGTCATTCTAAAACCTCATCACTGCAACTAACTCTTGCAAACAAAATCACCAAACATTATCTATCTGAAGAATTGTATGTGGCACTAGAAAACACTGATGACTGTTACTCCGTGCTCACTAACTTGGTCCACATTTTACAACCATTTAATAAATCTTAATTGTGCCCCAGTTTATATGTGAGATAATCTGGTAGTAATGTCTGTATTGCAACAGAAGGCAGTGAAGCAGTCCTGAGGCCACTATCATAGGCTAGAGGTCCCTCAGGCTCCACTTAAGCAGCATAAAAAGTTATTTCAAATGCCTTGCTGACTCGGTTTACATTCTAAGCACTCAAGTAGGGAAACATTAAATTTTCATCTTTGGGTTAGCAATTGCTGTCAAACAACATTTATTCAATAGCAAAGATTTTATTACCATTAGAATGTAAGTCACAGATATATATTTACTGATTTCTTCTTTAAAGCATCTTTAAAAAAAATCTTATGGCCCCTAATGAGCTATGTGCTTTTTTCATAACTATATTGCTCATTAAATATCCTACTGAATGGTTAGAATGCCTAGCTAAATTGATGCTATATATTTGAGTATATTTGTGTTTTAAAGTGAAGAATGTCTAAGAACAACTATTCTGTACAATTAATCTCTGATATTGTAATATAAATGGAAAGTCAAAGAGAAATTATGATATTTAAAATGTTAAATATTTGCATTAGAGTCACTTTCAAAACTAGGTAGTAAGTATAGAAAACTGAAGCAGTATTGTTTTTCTTTTTTATATATATTTCAATACTTTAATCTACAGTTACAGTATTTCACTCTTGTCAATTATTTGTTCCAATAATGTCCTTTAAGACATTTTTATTTCTCTCCAAGAAATGATACAGTTCAAGATCATGTAGTTGTCATGTCTCTAATCTCCTTAACCTATACTTTTTAGCTTTTCTTTGTCTTTCATGGTAGTGAGATTTTTGAAGAATACAGGCCAGTTGTTTTTTCAGATGTTCCTCAATTTGGATTTACCTACTAAAACCAGTTAGGATTTGTTTGCTGTTTTTGCCCCTAGACAGAGAGCATATAGTGAAAGTATTTGGATTACTCTCTACCCTGCTCGGTTTGGTTATGTTGCACATTTGAAATACAGTTAATTGGATTGATTTGGTTTGTTTGCATTTACTTTAATGTTGTTTTCCCCCATCCTTGTTGGTTTACTTTTATTTTACTGAATATGTAGAATATCAGGATGACTTCAAAAGTCAAAACTATACCAAAAGGCATTACTCAGAGATGTGTTCAGTCCCCTCTCTTTATATCCAGCTCTAGGCAACCAAGATCTGATTTCTTTCCCTATAGTTTTTGCCTTTTCCAAAATGTCATATGAACAGATCTATATAATATATAGTCTCTTGTGTCTTTTACTTAGCCTGCTTTCGAGATTCACCCACATTCCGTATCAGGAGTTCATCCTTTTTTAGGTATTGATTTCTTTGTTTCTTGCCATAACTTGGTAGATGCTGTTGTCCTCATTTTACAGATGACAAAACGATGCACAGATTAGTTAAATAAGCCCAAATTCATACAGTAGAGCCTGGATTTGAACTCTGGCAGTTTGATTTTTTTTTTTTTTTAATTTTGAGATAATCATAGATTTGCAAGAAATTGCAAAAAACGAAGTGAAGAGAGGTCCTGTGTACTCTTCACTTAGTTTCCCTCAGTGGTTACATCTTACATAACTATAAATACAATACAAAAACCAGAAAATTGACATTGTATGGTGTACAGTGTATCATGTTATCACATGTGTAGATTTGTGTAACTACCACCACAATCAAGATACAAAACTATTCTATCACTGTCAATATTTCCCTCATGCTACCCTTTTATAGTCACACTCACTCCTTCCCCCACCACCATCCCTAATTTTTTTTTTAACATCTTTATTGGAGTATAATTGCTTTATAATTGTGTGTTAGTTTCTGCTGTATAACAAAGTGAATCAGCTATACATATACATATATCCCCATATCTCCTCCCTCTTGCGTCTCCCTCCCATCCTCCCTAACCCACCGCTCTAGGTGGACACAAAGCACCAAGCTGATCACCCTGTGCTATGTGGCTGCTTCCCACTAGCTATCTATTTTATGTTTGGTAGTGTGTATATGTCCATGCCCCTCTCTCACTTCGTCCCAGCTCACCCTTCCCCCTCCCCGTGTCCTCAAGTCCATTCTCTACGTCTGTGTCTTTATTCCTGTCCTGCCTCTAGGTTCTTCAGAACCTTTTGTTTGTTTGTTAGATACTGTATATATGTGTTAGCATATGGTATTTGTTTTTCTCTTTCTGACTTACTTCACTTTGTATGGCAGACTCGAGGTCCATCCACCTCACTACAAATAACTCAATTTCGTTTCTTTTTATGGCTGAGTAATATTCCATTGTATATATGTGCCACATCTTCTTTATCCATTTGTCTGTCAATGGACATTTAGGTTGCTTTCATGTCCTGGCTATTGTAAATAGTGCTGCAATGAACATTGTGGTACATGACTCTTTTTGAATTATGGTTTTCTCCGGGTATATGCCCAGTAGTGGGATTGCTGGGTTGTATGGTAGTTCTATTTTTAGTTTTTTAAGGAACCTCCATACTGTTCTCCATAGTGGCTGTATCAATTTACATTCCCACCAACCGTGCAAGAGTGTTCCCTTTTCTCCACACCCTCTCCAGCATTTATTGTTTGTAGACTTTTTGATGATGGCCATTCTGACTGGTGTGATGTGATACCTCATTGTAGTTTTGATTTGCATTTCTCTAATGATTAATGATGTTGAGCATCCTTTCATGTGTTTGTTGTCAATCTGTATATCTTCTTTGGAGAAATGTCTATTTAGGTCTTCTGCCCATTTTTGGATTGGGTTGTTTGTTTTTTTGATATTGAGCTGACTGTATATTTTGGAGATTGATCCTTTGTCAGTTGCTTCATTTGCAAATATTTTCTCCCATTCTGAGGGTAGTATTTTTTTTTCTTTTCAAGCTTTATTCGTCTAAATGACTATCTAATTGAGAACACATTGCATGTCCTAACAGTAATTTCTGCTAGCTACCTTTTGAATTATCTCACTGATAAGTTAAAATGGACACCTTCAGCAGATGTCATTCAGAAATGGATTACAGAAGAGAAGCCTGAAGTCGCTGATAAAAAGGTATATTCAGACACAATTAAGAAAATTCATTGGTCAGCATTTATTGAGGAGTGCTTACTATGCACTGTGAATTATGCTATTTTCTGTGTACTGGAAAAATAGGAGAAATGCTTAGAGAATTTCACAGTATAATCAGAGTCTACCATACACACATGAAATGACAGAATGAAAATCAGCATATCAGCAAGTATCTAATAGCAGAGAAAGCATCCATTGTGCTGAATATTGCAGTCTCTCTCACAGGCACTTGGTAAAGGTTCCTCATGTGTTCACTCAATAAATATTCCTTAAGTATCTATGTACCAATCCCTATGCTGGGTATTGGGTACACGGTGATAAAAAGCATAGATAGAATACTTGCCCCCAAGAAGCTTACAGTTCACGGGTCATCGTGAGCATAAACTGTCAGAGAGAAGCAGGGAAGGTGGTATAAATGAAAGAGATAAACAATGGTTTAGAGGCCAGAAGGAGCAAATCATGGGAGCAAACTTTTGTGCTTTCAGTGAATAACCTCTTAGGAGGATGTTGATCTTAGAAACACAGAGTAATGTGAGACATTTGAGATTAAATGCACAAATTTGTGCATTCTAACATAGCTTATCTGATAGCCCAATAAGCTTTTCCCCAGCTCCATCCATGACAGATACCTAAAAACATAGCAAAACATGCATATCTGGTTTCATCAAGCTTCCTACCTTCATATCTCTGCATCCCCCCAGGAGACCCAATATGCAGTTTCAAGGCCTGTCGCTCTTTGCCATAGTTTTCCTTTACTCCAAAAGTTGAATTTTAGCTGCATACTCCTTTTCATTACTTTCTCTCCTTCCCTATTCTCAATTCCTTTTTTTCCTCAATACTACCACATTTTGAAAGTAACATTTATCTTTCTAATTTTAAAAGTAATATATGCTAAGTGCAGAAAATTTGAGAAACACAGAAGTATACAAAGAAAAGCATCCTCTGCTATACCAAGTTAACTATTTCCAAGGGGGAAAGAAAGGAATCATACTTTACTTACTGCTTTATCACCTACTTTTTCCACTTAGCAATGTATTATGAAAAATCTCCCAAGTCAATATGTATTTTTTCCATATAACATTCTCACATAGAAATGTATTATACATCTTGTAAGTAATTTTCTATTATTGATCACTTTCTCACTAGTCCAAATAATGCTGCAAAGAATATCTTTGTCTATACATTTTTCACACATCTCTGATTCTTCCCCTTAGAAGAAATTCCTAGATGTGGAATTGTTGGATCAGAAATATGCTCACTTGTTAAGGCTTTTGAAACTGATGCATAACTTTCTAGAACATTTTGTGTCACTTTACAATCTTCCTAGCAATGTTCGAGAAGGAGCCTTTGGCCATATGCACACTAGATATTATCATTCATTTCAGTCTTTGTCCATCTGATGGATGTAAAGTAATATGTCACTACTTTTAAATGTTATATTCCTTTAACTGCCACGACAGTACGGGGATAAGAGTATAGGTCTCATGATGAGAAAGACCTGGTGTCAGTTCTGATCTGCCACTTACAAACCAGTGTGTCCTTAATGAAATGTCTTACCTTTTCCAGATCATAGTTTTCTCATGGGAATAAAAATGACGCCTGCTACATATGATTGGTGTGGGATTTACATGAATAGTTAGCACTGCCTGGCACACAGTAAATACTCAATAAATGTTACTGAATAAACTATTAATATCTTGAGGAAGAGAAGGAGGAGGATGTTGATTGATATTTCCTTTAAAAAATGTCAGATTATGCCCTTTGCCCATTTTTCTATTTAAATATCTTTCTATTTCATATCAATTATGATGTTATTAGTATATATTTCTATTGACTATATCAAGTATATTTCTATTTAAATATAACCAACCTTCTATCTGCATTACTATATACATTACTGATATATTTTTCCAGTTTGTTGTTTGCCTTTCCACTTTGTTGATAGTGTTTTTACAAGGAGAGAAGTTTTACACTGCCATGTAGTCTTTCCATATTTGCCTTTATTTTTTAATTTCTATGGTAGTATTCTTTGAAAGACATGCCAACATTATAACATCAGCTAATTGTGTAAGCTTAAGTTTATGTGCCTTCTGTAATACAGAGGTTTTTTTAAATTTTAGACCTTGATACTTATATCTTTATAACACTGCAGAAGTCCTCATTTCAGGGGACCCCCGTGTTGGAGAAGCAGGAAGAAGATGAATCTCTCATTCCCATGTTTGTCACAGAACTGATTTTGACAGTCCAGTCACTGCTCTTTGAGCCTCCTTTGGAAGATTTTTTGGTATGTGTTTCCTCATATAACATCCATGTATAAATACCTTTTGGAAAATGTCACATGATTGGCAGGGTTGCTATTGTCCCTTCTCCAAAATGATCGTAAGGAAAAGACAAAGCATTGTTCTGCACACAGCATGGCATCTACATAAAAGGTATCTGAAAGTTTAGCACATTTTCTTTAACTTGAGACAGACTAGGGGCTTGGTAGGATACACCACCGAGAGAACAGAAGCTATACAAAATGTAAAATTGACTAGAGGCATTCCTCCAAGAAGTCACTGTGTTGTAAGTACCATTTTTGAAATCTTTTCAAGTATGTTGCATCTGAGCGTTGTTTTGGTATCGACTGCTGCGCAGCAAATTACCACCTATTTGGCAGGTTAAAGCAACAACCATTTATTGCTTCAGTCTCGCGGGTCAGGGATCTGGGCACTGCTTAGCTTCTTCTCTGCTTCAGGGCCTCTCCATGCAGGCTGCCCTTTGGGGATTGTCTGGGCTGAGGTCTCCTTAGAGGCTTGAATGGAGAAGGATCCACTTCCAGGTTCCCTCAGGTGGTTGAAAAAAATTCATCTCTAAGCAGCTATGGGATTGAAGTCCCTGGTTTCTTGAGGGAAGTCCAGTGGGCACCACCCTTAGATCCTAGGAATCACCTATAGTTCCTATAGTTCATGGGGCCAACTCTATAAGCAGTTTACAATATGGGTGTTTGATTCTTCAAGACCAGCTGAAGAATCTCCTTTGAGAAGGGCCCAATCCCTCTTTTAAGGGCTTTCACTTGATTCAGACAGGTCTACCCGGGATAATCACCTTTTGGACTAACTCAAAGTCAGCCTAATTATATCTGCAAAGTCCCTTCAGCTTTCCCTGTAATATAACATAATCATGGCTGTGGCATCCCATCACATTCACAGATCCCCCCATACTCAAGAGGAGGGGATTACACAGGGCATGTAAACCAGGGAGAGGGGATCTTGGGAGCCATCTTAGGGTTCTGCCTTCCCCATTTGGGTACAGGCATAGAGTAATAAACTAATCAGAGTCTATATTTTCTGCCCTTAGCTGTGTATTGGTACAAAAGCACCAGTAGTCAGGATCTCTAGCTTTTAGTCTTGACTCAGAATCTCTAGATTCTAGTCTTGACTTTACTCCTATGGGGAAACCACTTACCTCTCTGGGGTTCAGTTTATGCATCTGTGAGATAAGGAGGCAGATGAGTTTCAAGGTTGCTTCCTCTTCCAGCAGTCTATGACCCCGTAATTTATCAGATCATCAGGCTATTTTAGGTTATTTACAAGGGCAAGCAGACTGCTGAGTTCCCTGTGGTTGGACCTTCGTTCAGGAGCTCCCCCTCAGAGAGGCACTGGGCTCTCATGTCCCTTCCGGGCCAGAAGGCTCTTGGCCTTCACGTGGAAGGCAGAGGTTTCTGTGTAGCAGATGATGCAAGAAAGCTCTCTCCAGCAACCAGCTGGTTATTCTCCTTAAGGTCCAAGTGACAAGCCTTGAAAACCTTAACGTTCTCCGTATTTCCTGTTGTAGGGTCCAACTCCCCACAGGGGTGTTCTTAATTCCTACCCATGAAGTCATAGGCCAAGCATGTTCATGTGTTCACACCACACATAAGATTTTGCTTCATGTAATCCCAAATTAGCCAAAGGCAGTATCAACTGCCATGAGTGGATCACTCATGAATTTTCTATTTTTTCTCACTCTGATTTTGGTCAGTAGTCTTAACATTTCAAACACACATACAGCTTCGTCTAAAGGAAAATTATATACCTAAATCTCGACATCTGACATTGTTCTTTCTTGGGTTAACTGTGGCTTCCTAATACTTGATCCAACATACATTTTCCAGTTCTTTTCTTTCCGATTGTGTTTGACAGACTTCCCGTGGCATATGACTCTATTTACTGCTCCCGCCTCTGGAAACAAACTCCCCCTTGGTTTAGATTCTCATGGTTTTACTCCTGTGCCAACATTTTTTCCTTTTCAGTACTCTACTTTGGAGTCACTCTTTTTGTCTGACCTTTGACTGTTGCGATCCTGAAAGGCTCCCTCCTCTTCACATTTTTTATGTTCCTCTGGGGGCTTGTGTCCGTGCCTGTTGTTCCAACTACCACTTCTAGAATGGTGACTTTAAATAAATATTTCCATCGTGTACTTTTCTTCTAGACTTCAGACTTGGAGCCAACTGGAAATCTCCACAATTAACTCCAACTCACCAAAATAAATTGAACTTATCAACTTCTTCCAAAACTTGCTCCTCCTTCCATATCTCCATTTCAATGAAAGGCAGTATCCACATGCCCAAACCAGTAATCCAGGAGTCATCCTAGATCCTCCCTTACCTCTTTGAGATCAAGGCAGCGAGTCCTGTGTGTTGACCTTAGTTGCACCTCCCCTCGATGGGAACCTCATCACCTCTTCCCTGGCCTGCTGTGATGGTCTCTTCTGACCTGACTGCCCCTCTTCTTTCTAGTCCATTTTCTACATTGCTGACTGCAAGATTATTTCATAGGCAAATTTGATCATGTCACTTAAAATTAAATCTCTTCATTGTCTATAGGATGCTCTGTGAGATGTTGATAGGCATTCTAGGAGAAAAGGGTTTGTGATATGCATTTGCATATTAACAAATATGGAAAATCCTGTTTTGTAGATCCAGAGGAAAATCCTGTTTAATCTAAGGTTTCTTCCCAAACTTATGTGACATTGGGACCCTTTTAACTCAGGGTAGTCCATGGTCACAATCTGGGGAATGCCAGACCACCGGCTAACACTGGAACCCAGCATTACTCACAGGGCCTTTCAAGAAGGGGCCGACTGCATCATGACTGCATTTTTCCACACTGACACTTATGCTCCAGCACCCAGACCTGCCAGCCCCCCTTGGGCCTCTCACATACAATGACTTACAAAGACTGTACTCCCATCTTGTATACTTGACAAGCTCCTGCTCGTCTTTTAAGACTCTTCTCAAGAAGTACCTTTATATCATTTAGATATATATTATTATAAATTAATTCGTGCTGATCAAACTTAAAAAACACATAAAAAGATTATTAAAATCATCTGTAATACCATGTGTTAGAAACAGAAACAACCTTTTAACATTTTTATACTTTTTTTCCAATCTTGTTTTAGTACATACTGATATACCAACACACCTAACTTACCATGAGATTTTACACATACATTTTTTAAATGGGATATTATACACCAGTTTCATCCTGCTCTTTTTTTTTAACTTAAGATTACATTATAAGCTTTTTCCCATGTCACTAATCAATCTTTGAAGGGATGCCTAATTTCCATTCATATAAATATACCATAACTTAACCATTCTATTTTTGAACACTAAGGTATTTTTTCTAATTAGTTTTTATTATAATTAATGCTTCAGTGACTGCCCTTCCACATGAATCATTGTTTACATATCTAATTTTTTCTCTTAGGATGGATATCTAGGATGGAAATTACTGCTCAAAGAATATGAACTTTTAACCCACCTTTTGAACTTTCCCTGATTCTCTTAGGCATATTTTGGCCTTCCTTCCCTTATGACTTTTCTGTGTTTTGTTCATATTTCAAATGAATGTAATATATTTATCTTAATGTGTTGCAACTTTTTGCTTATCTACCTCTCTTTCAATTAGAATACATATTTCCTGAAGACAGGGGCTGTGTCTTCTGATTTGTCATATATTCAGAGTCAACGCAGTACCTGGCATTGTTGAATGAGTTATTCTTATTTATTTTAGCAGTTTAGAAAATTCAAAACTTTTTATAAATATAACCATGTGTGTGTTTACATTTATGTTTGTGCTTTTCTCTCCAACAGGATGGTATTTCAGGTGCAATTAACCATTTCCAAAACACTGTGTTATCAGTTCCTAATCTTGTGCCTGATTCATATTTTGATGCTTTTACCAGCCCTTACATTAACAACAAATTGGAAGAAAAAACTTGTGGATTTGGTCCAAGCTTATCAGCAGTATTTGATGATGATAAGAATTTTCACACAATTATCTTTCAAATAAAGGTATACTTTCTTTTACTAAAACTATTTTTATAATATTTTTGATTTTTAAGAAACTGGGTAACATATTTTCTTCCTGTCTTATCTTTAGATTAAATGCTACTTAATCTCTAAATACTAAAGTGATTTTTTTTTAAGTCCTGGTAGATTAGAGCACTGATTATAAGAAAGAGACTTAAAAGTACAAGCTATTCAAGAGGGTATCACTTTTTTGGGGGGGAGGAATAAGGTTAAAAAGGAGGAAGAGACATTATCTGAACACTGGGTGGTACAGGGAAAATAGAGCAACTGGTGAAAATGTAATGCTCT
>NW_020173116.1:1764250-1794327 GCF_003031525.2 Neophocaena asiaeorientalis asiaeorientalis
GCCCTGCAAGACAAAAAGAACCAGAAAACCAGAATACACCCAACTCTTTCCCCACAACCAAAAACTAAAATAAAATAATCTGCACATTGCTCTACTGACAAAACAGAATGCCCTTGAATTATAAATTTTGTAAATCACTCAAATCCATGAGCTGAAGAAATTAAAATATATTAAATACCTGAGGAGGTACTATAAGGAGAAAATAGAAAGTGAAAATTAAAATATCCCTTCTCTTCCCTCCCATAAAACATGAAACAAAAGCTGCACTATAAACTAAAGTAAATAGCCTCAACATTAAATCAAAAAAATTTAAAATAAAAATGGAACTTTTTTTAAAAAGACAAAATTATCTCAGAAATCAAGACTAAATTTCATCATGCTGGAGAAAATAACCTGAAATGAAAATGTAATAATTAGTATAAAGACAGGAAAACAATCAGGAGAATGAAAATAAGCTAGAGTTAGAAGTAAAAATGGTCAGAGAGAAAATAATTGAAATAGAAAACAGGCAAAGAAGAAATAACATACATATAATTGGAGTGTCTGAAGGAGAAAAACAAAACAAAGGGTAGAACAAACACAAAACTATAGTCCAAGAAAAGAAACTGTGAATCTATATATTGAAAGGGCCCACAGAGTGCCTTGGAAAATTGACCTAGAAAAATCAACTCTGAGATACATCCTTTTAAAAATATAAGCTTTTAAAACTAAAGAAAAATTCCTCCAGGTCTCACAGCACAATAAAAATAACTTACAAAAGTAAGAGAATTAGACTAGCATCAGGCTTCTCAAAAACAACATATAAAGAAAGGCAATGATGGAACAGCATTTTTAATGAAACTCAAGAGCAGATAATGCGAATCAATAATTTTTATCTAACCAAGCTAGTCCTTCAAATATCAAGGCTATAGAAAAATAGTTTTAAAAAGGCAAGGGCCTAGGGTTTTGGGTGCTGGTCAGGATTTTTCATGAAATTGGGATGAGTTTCATCCAACCAAGAGATAACTTGGCAAAAGGACTGATCTTCCTATTTCTGGATCCACATGTAAGGAGCTTGGAAGTTGCCACTCTATTCTAACAAGTAAAAAGCTGAACACACTGACTGAACAGACTGCTAATAGGATCTGTAATAGAGGGGAGGACACAGGGGAAACCACAGCCCTCAAAATTGTAGAGACAGAGAGATGAAAACAGGGAGTCATGGCTTCTGAGAGCAGAGACTATGAGCAGAAACCTCAGTGAGAACCAGTGCCAGACAGGAAAACCTGAACTGTAACTGATGAATTGCAGGAGGCTCAGTGTGAACAACTCTGAGAGTTAAAAATCTCCAGGGACCCAGTTATAGGGAACCCCCACATTATTATGAAATTTACCTGCAAGAACTCAACCAGATTCTCACAGTAAATATTAGAGAAAAATTCTCTCATGCTTCCAGCGGGGAGAGGGGAAAAGGAATAATTTGAAATATATCAGAGCACCCTCTTCTCAACAAGGCCTACCCTCAGAGGAAACTAGTTAACCAGAACCTAATTTGCTAGTGTATTATTTGATCCTAACTTACCTGGGGGAGGGGAAATACACAACTCCAGCCCACTCTAGCCATCTGTCCCACCTAAGGAGAGAGGAAAAAAAAGTGAGAAACATTTATGAAGTTCACAGTTCAGAGGCATTGGCTCACTAAAAGACTGAGACCTAATCAAAGGACTATAGAATATATCCCCTCTGCTGACACATACCATCCCCTTACTAACGACCTATTAACAGCAGTTCCTTTTACCAAATACATCATGTCCAATTATCAAAAAAAGTTACAAGGCACATTAATAAGGGGAAAAAATTAGAAGACAGAGCAAGTATCAGACCCAGACATGGCAGGGATATTGGAAATATCAGACCCAGAATTTAAAACAACTATGATTAATATGCTAAGGGCTCCAATGGATAAGATAAACAGCATGAAAGAACAGATGGGCAATGTAAGCAGAGAGATGGAAATCCTAAGAAATAACCAAAAAGAAGTGCTAGAGGTAAAAAACAAAACATAGCAGAAATGAATAATGCCTTTGATGAGCTTATTAGTAGACTAGACACAGCTGAGGAAAGAATCTCTGAGCCATAGAATATATCAATAGAGTCCTGAAAACCAAAAAGCAAAGAGAACAAAGACTGAAAAAAACACAACAGACTATCCAAGAACACTGTGGGACAACTTCAAAAGGTGTAACATATGTGTAATGGGAATACTGTATGATTCCAGCTATATGACATTCTGAAAAAGGCAAAAACATGGAGACAGTAAAAAGGTCAGTGGTTACCAGGGGGTTGAGGGTGGGGGAGTGAAGAGGCAAAACACTGATTTTTAGGACAGTGGAAACACTCTGTATAATTCCATAATGATGGATAAATGTCATTATATATTTGTCCAAACCCATAGAATGTTCCATACCAAGAGTGAACCATAATGTAAACAATGGATTTTGGGTGATTATGATGTGTCAATGTAGGCTCATCAATTGTAACAAATATACCACCCTGGTAGGGGACGTTTAGTCTTTCTTTAGAAAGACTGAAAATGAAGTGGTGCTCAGTGGTGTAGAGACAAATGTAAACAATAAGAAAGCAAGATTTGTGATCCTATGAGTCAGGGCTATAAATTTCTATGCACCACATATATATACAGGAAACACTTGCAAAAGGCAAAGAGTTGCAATGAGACACAAATGGAACATAAATAGAAACACTGTGAATAGAAGACTTTAACATGCAACTCTCATCATAAGGCAGGTCAAGTAGGAGAAAAATAAATAAGGATATAGAAGTCCTAACTAACATAATCAATGACAAATAACAAGGAAATAGCCATCTAAACAGAAAAAAAAAATGAGGGATTGCCTTGCAGACATTTATCCAAATAAATTTGAAAACCTAGATTAAATAGATAGTATTTTTAGGGAAACATGGTAATCTAAATCAACCACATTAAAAATAAAAAGCTTACCAATCTCCACAGAAGAAATAGAGGAAGTTATCAAAGAAATACCTTGTAAAAAGCACCAGGCCCAGATGGTTTCACAGGGGAATTTTATCAACTCTCCAAAGACCAGATATTCACAATAGCACATAAATTGTTCTAGAATACTGAAAATGCTTGGTGGAAAAAACTTCATTGTTATAACAACAAAGCAGGTAATATATAATATTTAGGAGTAAACCTAATAAGAAATGTTTTAAAAAACCTATATAAGGATATCTTTTTAAGTTTTCTTAAAGGCTTCTGGAAGACACAAAAATAGACTTAAAGAAATATTCTTAGATGGAATGACTCAACATAATAGATATATGTTGTCCCTAGGTTAATCTATAAATTTAACACAATGCCAATAAAAATACTAATAAGCTTTATCATAGAGCATAAGTTTATAGTAAAGCCTATATGTAATAATAGACATGCATAGAAGCTAGGAAAACCCTAAAAAAGAAAAGCTATTCGGGATATTATTCTTACCAGGTATTAAATATAAACTCTATAACTAAAAGATTGTGGTATTGGCTATCAGACCAGTGGAACAGAATAGAAAATCCAGAAATACACCTAAGTACACATGAAAATTTATTAAATAAAAAACATGGTATTTCAGATCACTGAGATATATTTGGACGTTTTCATAAATAGTGCTGGGATAACTGCTTAGCCTTTGGTACAAAGTTAAAGTTAGATACATATCTCACATTGTATATAAAAATAACTGGATCAGAGATCTAAAAATTTATTTAAATCATACAAGTTCTAGAAGAAAACATGGGTGAATTCTTCTATAATCTTGTTCTTCATAAAGAAAGGTTATCTAGCTATGACTCAAAATCCAGATGCAATAATGGCACAAATTGATAAATTTGATTGTATAAAGTTTTTTAAAACTTTTCAAGGCAAAAAAATATATAAACAAAGTAAAAATACAATTACAAACTGGGAGAATCTATTTGCAGCATATAAATCACAGCTAAGGGCTAATATTTTTATACATGAAGAACTCTTGCCAATGGGGAGCAGGGAGGAGACAAAAACTAGGTAGAAAAAAGGTCAAAACATATGATAGAAAACTCACCAAAAACAAGAACCTAGACACATGAAAACATATTCTACCTCACTTATAAGAGAAATGCAAATGGAAACAAAATTGAGGTAGCATTTCTCAACTATCAGATTAGCAAAATTCAAAAGCATGACAACACATTCCATTGGCTAGCTTATGGATAAACAAATGCTCTTCACACTTTGCCTTTGAGAATGCAAATAATGGAGAATTTTACAATATATAACAAAACTATATATTATGTATTGACCATTTGATCCAGCAATTCCACCTTTAAATATGTACCCAGAAGATGCATGCCCAGCAATACAAAAGTACATATGCACTAGATTTTGTTAACATTATTATTTTTATAAAACGTCAGAAACTCCCAAAATACATAGGATGAACTATGGTACATTTACACAGAGGAGGACTATGCAGCTGAACAAAATAATACGGAAAATATCTACCAACTAATATGGAGCGATTTCCAGGATACATTGTTAGGTGAAAAAAGCAAAGTAGAAAAGAATATCTATAGTGTGCTGCTTTTTATGTCAGAAAATAGGGAGGAAGATGAGATAAACCAGGAACTAAGGAAATTTGTTACCTAGGGGAGACAGTGGGAATGGTGTAGACAGGATGGTGGGTATGGAGTAGAAAAGATGGGAAGAGTCACGCTTAGTTCTGAGTATACTTTTTAATATAGCACTTAAAAATCAATAAGAATGGGGAAACAAAACCATAAAATAGAATCCAATGAAAACAAAAGAACTAGACTATATTTCAAATGAATAACATAACCACACTGCAAGGAAGGGGAAAAAAACTAAACCAAGTAACTTTTAAACACACTATTTTGCCCATATACCCTAAGCTAAAGACTACTATAACTATAATAAATATGGAATTCCACTTAGTCTGTTTTTCATAGTGGTATTAGTGTGTTAGCAATTCTGAAATGACTTTCTGTGTATTCTGGAGTTAAGCACATAACTAAATATTGTGGCTAATGAAATGAGGTTATTCATCCCCATCCAAATATGGAAGAGGAAAAGCCAGAATGCTGTTATATTGGAACTGGAGTTATGAACTCATGATCTTTAATTGATCGATAGAAAGAGCACTATGTATAGGGTTTTGTGTATATATGTATTTATGTGAGGTGTTTGTGTGTATCCTAGATCTGCTTGCTGAGATGGCCTAGAAGCAGTGACATCCTAGTAACAATGAGCATATTTGGTGTCCACACATTGTTTTCTGTATATCATTGCAAATCAAAAGGAACCAAATCTCTTTGGAGAAATGGCTTATTCAAAACCTGGGGCAGGGAAAGTACAAGAACAGCCCAGAGCATATTGTTGAACCAAAAAATAAGAAGGTGCCTAAGGAGTAATGGCGACATGCAGAAAAAATTAAAAAGCCAACTTGAAGGGTCTCCCTGGGACAATTTGACCATTAAAATAAGTAATGATTATAACAGTCTTTGAATAAAATGAGAATACATGAGTCCATTTTGTGAATGAAGGAATGGAGTGAGAATGGAAAGCTCTTCCTTACAGTAAAATGCCAATTAGTAAACGTAGAAGGAAAACATAAGGAAAAATCACCGCTGCAGAAATAGGCAAGAATCTCTAATTCATACTAGAACGAGTATGCAAAGATATGATGAGGAAAAGGATATTGTCTCAAAGCGTTTCTGCATAGACTATTTATTGATTTAAAGAGAGAAAATAGTAAGTTTGCAGTAACGAAACCTCACAGACACCACCTTAACTAACATGTTAACATCACCAGTAATGGGACAAATCAACATTCTGTGTCTTTTGACACTATTCACAGGGAACATACATCTCTTATGTAGTATTATTGCCAAAAATGTATAACTGAATGTAAGCATTAGGAAGTATAACATACACACACAGGAGATACTTTTCAAAAATGTTAAAGGTCACGAAAGACAAAGATTGAGAAATTGTTCAGATTAAAGGACACTGCAGAGATGTGACAAGATACAATACAAGAAATACATGATACGATACAAGATACAAGATTCAATACATGATCCCGGATAGGACAGTGGACCAGGAAAAAATGGTTTTTTATTTTGTTATGAAAGACATTATTGGGACAAATGGCCAAATTTGTATAAGATCTGTAATTGATAATAGTATTAATATCAATGCTAATTTCCTGATTTAGGTCATTATACTATGGTTCTATAAGAAAATATCCTTGTGTTTATTAAATAAACCCTGAAATATTTAGGGGTAAAAATGTCTGTGCCTGCAACTTTGTTCCAAATGGTTCAGGGTAAAATAATATATAGAGAGAAAGAGAATGATAAAACAAATGTGATATATTGTTAAAAATTAGGGAATTTCAATGGTGATATATGGAATTCTTTGTACTATTCCAGCAAATTTCCTGTGAGGTTTAAAATCATATTTTGAACATGTTGGTGGAGCTTTCCATTTACAGGCCTCCCGTTGTGTTTCTAATACCTGCATGATCACGTATCAGAGACTATTAAATCTGCTCAAAGGAGATATACTTTTTTTTTTTTGCTGTGGGGAAAAGGATGTTCTTTTTTATTATTAATTTTTATTGGAGTATAGTTGCTTTACAACGTTGTGTTAGTTTCTGCTATACAGCAAACTGAATCAGTTATATGTATACATATATCTACGCTTTTTTAGATTTCCTTCTCATTTAGGTCACCCCAGAGCATTAAGTAGAGTTCCCTGTGCTATGCAGTAGGTTCTCATTAGTTATCAATTTTATACATAGTACTGTACGTGTGTCAGTCCCAATCTTCCAATTCATCCCACTGCCCCTTCCCCCTTCGTAACCATAAGTTTGTTCTCTACATCTGTGACTCTATTTCTGCTTTGCACATAAGCTCATCTCTACCATTTTTATTGATTCCACATATAAGCAATATTATATCATATTTATTTCTCTTTTTCTGATTTACTTCACTCTGTATGACAGTCTCTAGGTCCATCCATGTCGCTGCAAATGGCACTATTTCATTCCTTTTATGGCTGAGTAATATTCCATTGTATATATGTAGCACATCTTCTCAAAGGAGACATACTTTGACATAATTTCTTCCCCTCAGTTTTTAATGTAAATAAATAAACAGCAGAAATATTCTGGAAGATTACATAAGAACCTATTAAAAGGAAATAAATGAACAAGTAACTAAGCCATCCAGGGTGTGTGCTATTGTTTGTAATGAAACTTTCTACTGCTACCCACTATCCCTAAAGCAAGAGTCTGAATCCATAAAGCAATACCCTAGCACTGATGCGTTGGGAATGAGCAATTCCATTGATCATCTCTAGTTTTCCTTGGGACAAATTGCAGTCATTTGCAAGAAGTCTCGGTAGGAAATGTAAGGGAAGGCAATTGAGTGCAGCCAGGGAATAATGGACCAAGACCAACAACAAACTGATCCTAACTGCTGTTCATAGGCATTGAACTATGATAACATGTATTGACATGGGTATTGTAGGAAAAACTGTGGGGAAGTGGAGGTTGGAGCCAAGGTTAAGTGAGGGGAAGGAAAGAATTTTATTAGGGCAAATTATGAAGACATTTTGGAATAGGAGACTTGACAGCACAGAGAAGTTAATAATGAGATTAGGCAAGTAATTTTGTAACTATGCTAAATGATTTTGCCTTTGCTCAAAAACACTAACCAAGATATAAAATTTGCAGTTTGGAAAATAAATAGACATTGTCTCTTACCATATATTTACTAGTGATGTATAAGTTCACCATGAAGCTAAAAAAATTACAGGTGTGTCTCCTTTCAGTCATAAGGAACAATCCTTTGAAAGTCAGATTTGAATGTGAATTTTTTTTTTTTTAGTTTCATAAGAGAATCCATTCATTGCTTCTTGTCATCCAGGATGGTATCTTTCCTCACTTACGTATCCTCAGGTCAAAGCATAGTGTTGGGCACAGAGAAGGCATCTGTGTTTGTTCAGTTTTATTGAATTGAATTCTGCTCAGGAAAAATATAGTTTGTCTGTTTTTTTATAACATTTAGGAAACCATACAGGCAGCATTTGAATCTGCTCAATTATATGCAGCTACGTTTGAAAAGTTTCAGATATTCTTCAAGGAAAATGAAAGTCTTGATTTACAAGCTCTTAAACTTCAGGAACCTGGTAAGTTTTCTGTTTGTCCTTACTAATTATGTTTGACAGGTATATCAAGGTTTATCATTGTGTATGTTTCTGTTTGGTGGTGTATGGTGACAGAAATGATAGCCCCAAAGCGTTGGCCTGACAAAATGCAAGAATTTATTCATTTCTAGATTATTTGCTGTAGAACCACTTTTTTTTTCTTTAGGTTTACTGTTACTGTTTTATTTCAGAATATTATAGGAAAGAATTCCTCCCCAAAAGCTTATCTTTTAGTATCAAGTTTTACCAGTGCTAAGGTTATATAGCCTTTACATGGGAAGGAGTCAAAAGGAATGTTTACCTCTCAGATTCCTTTAAAAAATGTTTACATAGTGCAACATGTGTCTCAGGAATTCAAGTTACTCTATTTCTGTGGCCATATTGTAACCTGGTGGGTATGAATCCACAACTCTTAGTCATGAAATCAGATCTGAAGGGAAATTATTTTATTAAACTCGTTATCTTCAACAAAAGGAAATAAAATACAATACCCAAGTGAAATTTCAGGCAAGAAAGTTCCCAAATGTTTACAAAAATTAAGTATATATTATTCATTATTACCATTAAAAAATGTGAAGCATATCATTCATATTCTTTTTTTATTTCATGAACTGGCTTTATTCCTTTATTTTCTTATGCACAAAAATGATTACTCTGATACCTTGCCTCACAAAGCAACACTGATTTTTTCTGTAAATTTTTATGCTTTTGTTTCAACCCATTCTTTTTATTATGCTGAAGTATTTTAAAGTAAATTAGACTTGCCATCCCTAAATGAAATATTTCAATATTCATCTTTAAAAAACATGTTCCTACAGAACCAAATTAATATTATCACACCTAATAAAAAAAACCAAGAATTCCTTAATATCAATATTTAGTCCCTATTCAGAATCCCCCAAATAAAGCAGTTTGCAGCTAGTTTGACCCAGTATCTAGTCCAAGAGCAGGCACTATATTCACTTATGTCCGTTAAGTTTTTAAAATCTGAAACAGATCCTTTTTTTCAAGACACTGACTTGCTCAAGAAACCGAAGTGGGGTCTTACTTTAGAAAACAAGTTAGACAAGTTCATTTCTACTGTTCTTCACCAACACCATCACACTGAGACTTAGTGTGTGTTGAACTGAAGGGAACTGACAGGGACACAATGGCACCAGGGTGGCAGTAAGGTGTGGAACCTGGCATTTCAGCACATGGAGTAGGCCTAATCCAAATAACTAGTTCTAATCCCCTAGATCTTCTACTCATAACCTTGAGCCAAGGCCTCCTAGTATCCTGTTACCATGTTCCTCACATTGGCTAACTTTACTCCCTCACCAACCACCCATCTGGGTGAGGACACCAAGCTCCCAGGTTGCCCTTCTTCTAGTCCTGCCTTGGCTTGTCAATTCTATCCAGTCCTGGAACCAGGGTCTCATAGGTATCAGCTGTTTGTTTTCTGGGACTCTGGAGTACATTGGTCTGGACTCCTAAACCTTGTGTTCCTCCTTTTTTAGGAACTCCCTGGTACTTCCTAAACCTCGAACCCAACTGTTAGCCAGAGGTTAATAGAATGTAGCTTTGCCCCTTGGATACCATGCCTTGCCTGTTATCACATTCCCTCAAACTCTTCTAACACTGCCTAGCACATATTATAGACACTTACACTTAACAAATGTCTGTTTAACCAAACTTTTAGCTACACTGACCTCTGTCTAGCCCCAGAAGACGATCAGGGGACAAACTCTGGCTTCCTGAACTAATCAGCCATATCTCACCCCTGAATTTCTATAAATGTCAGTGTTTACTAATAATTTCTATACTTCCTGAGCACTTATGATAGATCCTGTGCTAAGTGATTTTCAGGCATCTCATCTAATCCTCATAATTCTATGAGGCGAGTATTCTCATTTTACAAATAAGGAAGTGAAAATATATAGAGATAAGGTAACTTCAAGTTTACACAGCTAGTCAGTGGTTTAGAAATCATTTTCTCTGACTTGAAAGTTTGTGTGCTTAACTATTGTACAAACTGCCTCTCCTCTAGCTCATAAAGAGAGAACTCTTCTATCAGCTTTACTCTTTTGTTTCCCTTTGAACATGGCTATATATGACCATGGCCAAGTCATTTAACCTCGAATGATCTAAATTTCTTCATGTATAAAATGAAAGTATTGGACCAAATTAGTGTTTCCCAAGCTAGTATTCCTTGAACCACTATTCTGAAGGATATTACATGATACCATGAAAAAATGAAAAAGACTCTGTGTTCAAATAAGTTTGGAAAATACTTGACCAATCCACATTATACAGGTTTCCTTACCAGAAGTCTTCTCAGATCATTTGATATACTTATTTTGTCAGTTCTCAAAAATACACACATCAGGGCTTCCCTGGTGGCGCAATGGTTGAGACTATGCCTGCCGATGCAGGGGACACGGGTTCGTGCCCCGGTCCGGGAAGATCCCACATGCCACGGAGCAGCTGGGCCCGTGAGCCATGGCTGCTGAGCCTGCACATCCGGAGCCTGTGCTCCACAATGGGAGAGGCCACAACAGTGAGAGGCCCAAGTACAGCAAAAAAAAAAAAAAAATACACACATCAAAACCTTCTGAAATGAGTAGGACAGATAATTGTCATCCCGTTTTTGTATCACGAGGAAGCCGAAGCTCAGGAAGATCAACTATCAACTATCATCTAACTTACCCAAAGCCACAGATGGGTTAAAGACTTGAGCCTAGGTCTTCTAACACTGTCTGATTTGTTCTTTTTTAAAAAAATATTTATTTTATTTTATTTAGTTATTTGGTTGCACCGGGTCTTAGTTGTGGCTCATGGGCTCTTTAGCTGTAGCATGTGAACTCTTAGTTGCATCATACATTTGGGATCTAGTTCCCTGACCAGGGATTGAACCCAGGCTCCCTGCATTGGGAGTGAGGAGTCTTAACCCGTGCGCCACCAGGGAAGTCCCTGATGTGTTCTTTATACTGTGTCAAACTCTCCCTTGTATCAAGAATCAACACCCTTTTCTCTTTGGGATGGTAGAGAGGAGGATTAGAGAAGAAAAACAAGAAGCAGTAAGGAAATCAATCTGACTCAAGCAGAGAGAGTAATTGGAAATAAAGTTAACTAAATATTTAAAGGCCGAGAGGTACAGGATTTTGAAAGATGAGTAAAGTAGTTTAGTATTATATGTGTATTAGTAAGAGCTGTTTTTGACCAAGAGTATGATAAAAGTGTATTTAAGGTAATCAGGCTTCCACTGGTTTGGGAAAGGGAGAAAATGGTGAAGGGAATATTATCAAAATTCAACTTCAATATATCGTAGACACAAATTGACAAAGCCTTAGCCTCGATAAATGCTTACCTTGAGTTACCATGTGGGAGAACCCTTAGATTAAGCCAACTTCAAACCAACCTGACTCTAGAATCTAATCCATTATAAACCCGATTCTCTAATACAATTACAAGTTATTTTCATGTGCCATTCTTAACAGGAGACAGAGAACATATTTACATTATTAAATATTAGTTTCAAGAATAAAATATAAAGCATTATGAATTAACATTTTAAAATTACACAAGGTCCTCTACATATGGATAATACATTATAAATATGTATGTAAATTTATTAATGCAATGATTTTTAATATATCGTTATAATGATCCTTTAAAATCTCATACATGTGTTTTATGCTTTATGTGAATTACTTTACCTAGATGTTAAGTTCTTTAGTGAACAATTGGAAAAATATCACAGACAGCACAAGGACGCAGTAGCTCTAAGACGCACCAGGAATGTAGGACTGCTGCTCATTGACACTAAGCAACTAAAAGAAAAACTAATTCCATCACCTTTGCGATGCTTGGAGGTAACTATGAACTAAGAAAGTTTTAAATTATGGTCTCTACAACTATTTTATGATTTTTCTCTTGCCAATAACCTATCTTTATTTTCCAGTATCGCAAATATTTAAAATTAACGTTAGTCTGTTGTGCATCCTTAATTTCTAGGAAAAGTCCCATATTCTTCTTTCTGTCCCAAGCACAGTCAGCTTTCAGGTGAGGAGATAGCAGCCCTCAGACTAGCCTCTTACACCCATTCCTTTTTCCTTTGTTGGAGCATTTCAAGACTTCCTACAGAAGAGACACCACTGTAACAGCTCAGGATCCTAGTGGGAATGCTGGTTGATTCTAGGATACTGAGATCAAGTTTAGGAGATCATTTCCTGATCTGAAACTGTCCCTAAAGATCTGATTATATTTTGGTGAGTTGTAGAGCTGAGGAAACTTGATTGCTTCTGCAATAACTTACAGGTCTTCCTTTAGAGTCATATATACTGTCAAATACCTCCAGAGAGATAATGGTGTAGAACAGAGATTGTCAAACTACAACCCACAGGACCAGTCCAGCCTGCCACCTGTTGTGTACGTACAGTTTTACTAGAACACACCCATGACAATTGGCTTATGTATTGCCTATGGTTGCTTTCTCACTACAAGGGCAGAGCTGAGTAGTTGTGACAGAGACCATATGTGCTGAAAATCTAAAATATTTACTATTTGGCCCTTATAGAAAACTTCTGCTGACCCCTCGTGCAGATGAAAGAAGACAGAGCCCTGTCTAAAAGGCTGCAGGCCTGAGTGCTAGTATCTATTCTGTCACTAATTCATTGTATGGCATTGGGCTTTCTTCTAGAACTTTGCTGCTTCATTTATTGCAAAAGAAAAAATATATAGAATTCAATTTCAGCAAACATTTCTGAGCACTAAGAGCACTACTATATACCAAGCCAAGGAACACTCAACTCAAACTGGCTTCAGCAATCAGAAAATGTATGGGCTATGCATCTAAAAAGTCCAGAGAGTGGATGGCCATCAGGGAGGTGTAA
This sequence comes from Neophocaena asiaeorientalis asiaeorientalis, assembly GCF_003031525.2. Lineage (NCBI taxonomy): Eukaryota > Metazoa > Chordata > Mammalia > Artiodactyla > Phocoenidae > Neophocaena > Neophocaena asiaeorientalis. The sequence continues at coordinate 1,777,400 of NW_020173116.1, forward strand.
TCTAGTGACTCAGTAGTAGTTTTAGTCATTCTCTATACCAAGCCTTCTGATGTGCCAGCTTCAACCTAAAGCTCACATGCCTTCACATTTCTCAAATGGCTGTCAAAAGCTCCATAGGCTAATTATTTCCTTGTTCATGTCCAGGGAGAGAGAACATGAGAGATCTCTCATCCTTAAACAAAAGTCTTGTGTTTCTACTTAACTGGATCAGCTAAGGTCAGAGGTTCGCCCTAATCCGATCACATTAGCCAAAGGAAGCCATGTTCATATTTGCCTTATGACTGATCAGACTCTGTCTTTGTTTCTAAAGGGGAGATCAGTTTCCTCCAAACCACATTACTACCACCCAACAGGAAAGAAGTGGAGTTGATGCTGGGAGGGCACCACAATGTTCACTATACAGGGCAAAGTAGCAGAAAGGGCACTTACAAAAGATCAGAGCATTTAGGCAAACTTTTTAATAAGTTGTGCAATCCAGCTTGTTCTAGAAATTATCTTCAAAACTAGCCCTTTGGGCTTCCCTGGTGGTGCAGTGGTTGGGAGTCCGCCTACCGATGCAGGGGACAAGGGTTCGTGACCCGGTCCGGGAGGATCCCGCGTGCTGCGGGGCGGCTGGGCCCGTGAGCCATGGACGCTGGGCCTGCGCGTCCGGAGCCTGTGCTCCGCGGCGGGGGAGGCCACAGCAGTGAGAGGCCCGCGTACCGCAAAAAAAAAAAAAAAAAAAAAAAAAAAAAAAACAAACAATTGGTTCAATGTGAAAATACCCGGTCCCTTCACATATACTGCTGCTTCCAATACCTGCCGACTTAACAGCCATTCAATTAGAATTTATCTAAAATATATAATAAAATGGAAATACTCAAGTAGTTATGATTCACAGTTCCTTTTTCTTTCCTAGGTGCTAAATTATATGCTTCCTCGTCTAAGCAAGAAAAAAGTGGATGCCCTTGTCTCTGAGGCACAAGATGCAGAATATAAACTTGAATTTGTCCCAACTACCACCATAGAATATGTTAACAACTTAGTATTTCTTGATGAAATTCAGGAAAGGGTGAGTTGATTCTCACTATTCCAGATCTTGTGGTGAGTAAGGAAGGCAAGTAAGAGAAATTGAGGGACTGAAGGTCAGGAAACAGCTGTCAGAATATCAAAAACACTTTCAAGCAAAGTAAGTATATGCCTTACATCACAGTAGTAATGACAGCTAACATTGATCAAACTCGTACTACTAGCCGGGAATGCACTACATTTTCTACATACATTACATTTTTGATCCTTGCAAAAACTTAAGAATTTTTATTCTCATTCTGCAGATGAGGAAACAGGGACAAAACTAGGTTATGCTGTCCAAGATCACAGAGCTTTTTGTAGTGGAGCCGGAATTTACACTTGGGTCTCTGACTGCAAAGCCAATGCTCTCAACCCCAGTTTATTGCAATTCTTATTTGTGATAGATGATAATAGAATTGTAAACTTGATATTAGTCATAATGGAAGTCTTGATCCTCCTTAACCTATATTTGCATAATAGTCAGGAACCTTCCAATTAGGAATAAAAGAAACCCAACTTTAGCTTAAACAGGGAGGCGGGACAGGGAGACAACAGCAGATACGGGGACTCAAGTAACACAAATGCTGGGGTCCGCTCTCTCCCTCCCTCCCTCCCTCTCTCTCTCTGTCTCTCTCTGTCTCTCTGTCTCTCTCTCTCTCTCTCACACACATACACACACACACACACACACACACACACTCACTCCTTTGTCTCCCTTATTTCTCTCTCTCCGAAAACGTGGTTTCCTCCTCCCATCTTTCCCCTGTGGCACGCAATCTAGCATTTAGTTTCAATAGTCAGGTTTTTCAGTCACACCAGTTGGCATTAAAAATAGAGTTAAATCATTTTCTTAAATATCTGGAAATTGAAGATATGTTACAAATTTAAAAATACAAACTGAAATGTGAAATAAGTCATTAACAACAATAATCTGTTGGATAATGTTATATATTGTTAACAGAATTAATAGTAAAGGCTATTTCATGTACCTATAAAAGTAAAAATTTTGTTTCTCATTTCAAGAAACAACACCTTCTCAAATGTGATGATCTCAAGATGATTGTGGTTTTCCCTCAAGTCTACTTGTACATCATCCCAGGAGGCTAAAGATGCCCAGCATTTATTATTATCTGCAGTTAGAAAGATTCTTTGTCAAATAACCAAAATCCAGTTGAGGTTTAGTCCTTCCTTAGGACAAAATGTGGACCCTATTTAAGGAGGAAGGAATATTCTTCCTTCCTTCCTTCCATTAAGGAGGAAGGAACACACCCCACCCACACCCACACCAAGAATGTGACTAGGCTTAGGAACTTACCAGAGCCAGGAATAAGAAGGCTGTGGGAAACCCAGGTGATCCTCTCTCCTCTCTGCATCTCTCTGAGGGTCTGCTTTGCTCCTTTACCTCTGCAAACACATTGCACCTGCTGTTTCATCCTCAGCAGCACACATGGCCACCAGCACCTCCCAGGTCACATGTTGCAAGTCTAGCGGGCCACCGAGAGAGAGAATCTCTCTCCTCTGATATCAATTCTAAATGTTTAATGAATGGATTCAGCCCCCACCCCTACCCTGATCCTGTTGTATAAACTATGGAAGGAAGGATCATGTAGCAGGGGGTAGACTGCTCTCTCTCTGGTTCCAGAACAGGAGAGTCGATGTGCCATATGCAGAAACCCAGACTGTGCCCCGTCTCCATAAGGTTGTCTGTGCATGATGGGTGGTGTGTTGGGGAAGCAGCCTTTCTTAGGAAAATGCTCTGCACACACAGACAGCTTTTCTTTGGAACCTAATCCATTAGTTCCAAAAACGTTGTAAACACTCACTTAGCAGGACGCAAGGATGGCAACAATGAGTAAACCTGCTTTCAAGGACCTCAGAGTCCTTGAAATGAATGAATGACAGCAGATAACTCTTATACAATGGATATAGGTACAAGATACTGTTGTGGGCAGGGTGGTGGTGGAGCAGAGGGAGGGTGCAGTCATTCCTATGAGTTACAGAAGGCTTTGCGGAGGTTGGGGCATTTAAGCTTTGTCCTAAAGTCCATCTATTCAGGTAGGCATTCCAGGGAGAGGGAAATTTGCATGCACAGACCTGAGGCAACGTGGCAAGAACAGGATATGGCAGTTGGTATGCTATGTAGAAAGGGTGTTTTGTGGAGAAAGCTGATGAACCATAGCTAAAGTAGTATTTCCAAGGATAGGAGAGAAGGAATGGATTCTAGTGATATTAAGTAAGTAGAATTCAAAGGACTTAGTGGGCAACTGAATGAGGGGACAGCAAAAGAAATTTGAGATAACTCTTAGATACCCTTTTACAGTGAATGGGTAGACCACCAGCCAGCATAGGTAGGGCAGGCCACATAATCACTGTCTGACCAAACATTTTTGAGAATGAAAGAGGCACCATTAATCATCATGCCAGGACAATACCTTGGTGTAAACCAAGACACTCCCAGAGAAAACAGGACATATGCTTACTCCACGTACCAGAAATCCAGGAAGGTGAGCAGATTTTGGTTGTCAGACTTAGTTCTATTTGTAACTTATTGAAGATGTTAGACACTTTTGGTTGAAAGTAACAAAAACTCACATAGTTAGCTTGGAAAAATGAGAAGAATTATTCTAAGTTTGCAGGGATATCTTTTGGAATCCAAAGGTATGGATAGAGCCTAGCCTTTAAAAAGGGCAGGAACTAGGGACTAGAGCAGCATAGGGAAACCAAAGAGACCTCTCTTTCCATCTCGCATCTCTGCTCCTCTCTAGAACAGTGGTTCTCAAAGGGTGTTCCCGACACCAGCTGCATCAGTATCACTGGAGAACTTGCATATTCTCAGGCCCCACCCTGGACCTTCTGAATCAGAAACTCTCAGGAGGGGTTCAACAATCTTTGTTTTACCAAACTTGCCAGGGCGATTGGGATGCAGCTAAAGGTTGAGAACCATCTCTCTAAAGCCTCTCTGCAGTTTTCATTTCCTGTTTAGGACATGCTTTGTTACCCCATGGAAGCAAATAGCCTCTGCCAACAGCTGCACTCTAACTCTTCCCAAGTTCAAGAGAGAGATCAGACTAAGCTGGTTTCACTAGGTCCCAATTTGACTCTCCCTGGTTCAGCTTGTGGCCAGGAGGTGGGTCAAGTTGTAGAACAGGGATACTCGCTCTATAATCTTGTGGCAGAGTGGCAGGGAGGAGGGTTCCCCAAAAGCTGGGGAGTCCTTGCCAAAAATGTAGTAAAGGCACTGTCCACTGAAGGTAGGGCATCAAAGCAAAGATGTTTAGTAGTCAGTAATAAAGGTTTCAAAAGCCTTTATTAAAGGGTAGTGTGAGTCTCACCATAGATCAAGGTTCTGAATCTATGGGTACATGGTCCACACACCTCAGGGGCTGCCCTGGGACAGTCACTGCTCAAAACACAGGCCTGGAATGTCAGATGTTACAGCTGGGCATCCTCACAGCACCTGTTGTCTCTGAAAACTTTAAATATTGGCACTGTTTAATCTACTAGAGAACAAAACAGAGAGACAAAACTAAACACTTGTAACAGTAATACTAACTATGCTCAGCTCTGAAAAACTTACCTCCTGGGCCTTATTACCTGCATCGTAGCAATGACTGTATTTGCCACCCAGCAGGCTCCAGCCAGTTTGATCTGCATTAAACGCACCCCTCCGTGTGCTGGCTCTTCACAGCGTGATGTTTAGGATGCAAAGCAGCTGTCTCCTATCAGGCAATCTTAACGGGTATAACAGGACTCTGATTTGTTTAACGAGCAACGAATGTTTCTGTTTAGATTGAAAGCCTTGAAGATGAAGGGAATGTAGTGGTTCAGATGTACAAGCTGATTGAGCAATATCAGGTTCCCACACCTCCGGAAGACTTTGCTGTTTTTGTAACTATGAAGCCATCCATTGTTGCTGTTCGGAATGCCATTGATAAATCCGTGGGTGACAGAGAAACAAGGATTAAGCAATTTTGTCTGCATCTGGGCAGAGATCTTGAGGATCTAAGCAATGAAGTGAATGAAATAAAGCTGCGAGCACAGGTAAGCTGAAGCAGGGTTTAAAAATCTGTGTAAAGGCTGACTATTCCATTTTAATAAACCATTTAGAAAGCATATTTCATTTTAATCTGGTTTAACTTTTGGTTTTTTATGGCTTAATTCTCTGAGCTGCTATTGAAAATTGAAAGTGTTTCTGAACCTCTCTTAGATACTGAATAGAGCATGTATGCAATATTGAATTCTCCTTCTGCTGACTTCTATTTATTATTATGAAATGAGTGTTTTTACAACCTGTTAGCATATTTTATAGTCATTGTGACAATTTTAGAGTTTGCTTAGCCGCATATTAGAAAATTCCCCCTTAGAAAGAGGTAGAGTATAAATTGATAAATGATACAGAAGAATGTTTGATTAACTTGCACCAATTTTCCTATATAAAAGATGCAAGAGGAATTATTTTAAGAACTTAGACTAGACATCCGGATGATTCTTTTTTTTTTTAATTTTTAAATTTTATTTTATTTATTTTTTATACAGCAGGTTCTTATTAGTTATCTATTTTATACATATTAGTGTACACATGTCAATCCCAATCTCCCAATTAATCCGACCACCCCGCCACCAATTTCCCCCCTTGGCGTCCATACATTTGTTCTCTATATCTGTGTCTATTTCTACCTTGCAAACCGGTTCATCTGTACCATTTTTCTAGATTCCACATAAATGCGTTAATATACACTATTTGTTTTGCTCTTTCTGACTTACTTCACTCTGTATGACAATCTCTAGGTCCATCCACACCTCTACAAATGACCCAATTTTGTTCCTTTTTACGGCTGAGTAATATTCCATTGTATATATATATGTACCACATCTTCTTTATCCATTTGTCTGTCAGTGGGCATTTAGGTTGCTTCCATGAGCTGGCTATTGTAAATAGTGCTGCAGTGAACATTGGGGTGCATGTGTCTTTTGGCATTATGGTTTTCTCTGGGCATATGCCCAGTAGTGGGATTGCTGGGTCATATGGTAATTCTATTTTTAAATTTTTAAGGAACCTCCATACTGTTCTCCATAATGGCTACATCAATTTACATTCCCACCAAGAGTGCATGAGGGTTCCCTTTTCTCCACACCCTCTCCAGCATTTTTTCTTTGTAGATTTTCTGATGATTCCCATTCTAACTGGTGTGAGGTGATACCTCATTGTAGTTTTGATTTGCATTTCTCTAATAATTAGTGATGTTGAGCAGCTTTTCATGTGCCTCTTGGCCATCTGTATGTCTTCTTTGGAGAGATGTCTATTTAGGTCTTCCGCCCATTTTTTAATTGGGTTGTCTGTTTTTTTAATATTGAGCCATATGAGCTGCTTATATAATTTGGAGATTAATCCTTTTTTGCTTTGTTTGCAAATATTTTCTCCCATTCTGAGGGTTATCTTTTCATCTTGTTTATCGTTTCCTTTGCTGTGCAAAAGCTTTTAAGTTTAATTAGGTCCCATTTCTTTATTTTTGTTTTTATTTCTGTTAGTCTAGGAGGTGGGTCAAAAAAGGTCTTGCTGTGATTTGTGTCAAAGAGTGTCCTTCCTATGTTTTCTTCTAAGAGTTTTATAGTGTCCAGTCTCACATTTAGGTCTCTAATCAAATTTGAGTTTATTTTTGTGTATGGTGTTAGGAAGTGTTCTAATTTCATTCTTTTACATGAAGCTGTCCAGTTTTCCTAGCAACACTTAATGAAGAGATGGTCTTTTCTCCATTGTATATCCTTGCCTCCTTTGTCATAGATTAGTTGACCGTAGGTGCGTGGGTTTCCCTCTGGGCTTTCTATCCTGTTCCACTGATCTATCTTTCTGTTTGTGTGCCAGTACCATATTGTCTTGATTGCTGTAGTTTTGTAGTACAGTCTGAAGTCCTCCAGCTCCATTTTTTGCCCTCAAGATTGATTTGGCTATTCAGGGTCTTTTGTGTCTCCATACAAATTTTAAGATTTATTTGTTCTATTCTGTGAAAAATGCCATTGGTAGTTTGATAGGGATTACATTGAATCTGTAGATTGCTTTGAATAGTATAGTCATTTTCATAATATTGATTCTTCCAATCCAAGAACATGGTATATCTCTCCATCTGTTTGTGTCATCTTTGATTTCTTTCATCAGTGTCATATAGTTTTTGGGTACAGGTCTTGACCTCCTTAGGTAGGTTTATCCTTAGGTATTTTATTCTCTTTATTGCAATGGTGAATGGGATTGTTTCCTTAATTTCTCTTTCTGATCTTTCATTGTTAGTGTATAGGAATGCAAGAGATTTCTGTGCATTAATTTGGTATCCTGCAACTTTACCAAATTCATTGATTAGCTCTAGTAATTTTCTGGTGGCATCTTTAGGATTATCTATGTATAGTATCATGTCATCTGCAAACAGTGATAGTTTTACTTTTTCTTTTCCAATTTGTATTCTTTTATTTCTTTTTCTTCTCTGATTGTCATGGCTAGGAATTCCAAAACTATCTTGAATAATAATGGCAACCGTGGACACTCTTGTCTTGTTCCTGGTCTTAGAGGAAATGCTTTAAGTTTTTCACCATTGGGAATGATGTTTGCTGTGGGTTTGTCATATATGGCCTTTATTTTGTTGAGGAAGGTTCCCTCTGTGCCCACTTTCTGGAGAGTTTTTAACATAAATGGGTGTTGAATTTTGTCAAAAGCTTTTTCTACATCTATTGAGATGATCATATGGTTTTTATTCTTCAGTCTGTTAATATGGTGTATCACATCGATTGATTTGCATATATTGAATCTCACTTGATCATGGTGTATGATCCTTTTAATGTGTTGTTGGATTCTGTTTGCTAGTATTTTGTTGAGGATTTTTGCATCTATATTCATCAGTGATATTGGTCTGTAATTTTTCTTTTTTTCTAGTATCTCTGTCTGGTTTTTGTATCAGGGTGATGGTGACCTCATAGAATGAGTTTGGGAGTGTTCCTTCTTCTGCAATATTTTGGAAGAGTTTGAGAAGGTTGGGTATTAGCTCTTCTCTAAATGTTTGATAGAATTCACCTATGAAGGCATCTGGTCCTGGACTTTTGTTTGTTGGAAGATTTTTAATCACAGTTTCAATTTCATTACTTGTGATTGGTCTGTTCATATTTTCTCTTTCTTCCTGGTTCAGTCTTGGAAGCTTATACCTTTCTAAGAATTTGTCCATTTCTTCCAGGTTGTCCATTTTATTGGCATAGAGTTGCTTGTAGTAGTCTCTTAGGATGCTTTGTATTTCTGTGGTGTCTGTTGTAACTTCTCCTTTTTCATTTCTAATTTTATTGATTTGATTCCTCTCCCTCTTTTTCTTCATGAGTCTAGCTAATGGTTTATCAATTTTGTTTATCTTCTCAAAGAAGCAGCTTTTAACTTTATTGATCTTTGCTATTGTTTTCTTTGTTTCTATTTCATTTATTTCTGCTCTGATCTTTATGATTTCTTTCCTTCTAATAACTTTGGGTTTTGTTTGTTTTTCTTTCTCTAGTTCCTTTAGGTTAGACTGTTTATTTGAGATTTTTCTTGTTTCTTGAGGTAGGAATGTACTGCTACAAACTTCCCTCTTAGTCCTGCTTTTGCTGCATCACATAGGTTTTAGATTGTCATGTTTTCATTGTCATTTGTCTCTAGGTATTTTTTGATTGCCCCTTTGATTTCTTCAGTGATCTCTTGGTTATTTAGTAGTGTATCATTTAGCCTCCACGTGTTTGTGTTTTTTACATGTTTTTCCTGTAATTGATTTCTAATCTCATAGCGTTGTGGTTGTAAAAGACGCTTGATATGATTTCAGTTTTCTTAAATTTACCAAGGCTTCATTTGTGACCCAAGATGTGATCTATCCTGGAGAATGTTCCATGAGCACTTGAGAAAAAATTGTATTCTGTTGTTTTTGGATGGAATGTCCTATAAATATCAATTAAGTCCATCTTGTTTAATGTGTCCTTTAAAGCTTGTGTTTCCTTATTTATTTTCATTTTGGATGATTTGTCCATTGGTGAAAGTGGGGTGTTAAAATCCCCTACTATTATTGTGCTACTATCGATTTCCCCTGTTATGTTATGTATTGAGGTGCTCCTATGTTGGCTGCATAAATATTTACAATTGTTATATCTTCTTCTTGGATTGATCCCTTGATCATTATGTAGTGTTCTTCCTTGTCTCTTATAATAGTCTTTATTTTAAAGTCTATTTTGTCTGATATGAGAATTGCTACCCCAGCTTTCTTTTGATTTCCCTTTGCATGGAATATCTTTTTCCATCCGCTCACTTTCAGTCTGTATGTGTCCGTAGGTCTGAAGTGGGTCTCTTGTAGACAGCATATATATGGGTCTTGTTTTTGTATCCATTCAGTGAGCCTGTGACTTTTGGTTGGAACATTTAATCCATTCACATTTAAGGTGATTATCAGTATGTATGTTCGTATTACCATTTTTCTTAACAGAGAAGTTTCTTTACCATTTGTTGTAGAGCTGGTTTGGTGATGCTGAATTCTCTTAGCTTTTGCTTGTCTCTAAAGCTTTTGATTTCTCCATCGATTCTGAATGAGATCCTTGCCAGTTAGAGTAATCTTGGTTGTAGGTTCTTCCCTTTCACATCTTTAAATATATCATGCCTCTCCCTTCTGGCTTGTAGAGTTTCTGCTGAGAAATCTGCTGTTAACCTTATGGGAATTCCCTTGTATGTTATTTGTCATTTTTCCCTTGTTTCTTTTAATAATTTTTCTCTGTCTTTAATTTTAGTCAATTTGATTACTATGTGTCTCAGCATGTTTCTCCTTGGGTTTATCTTGCCTGGGACTCTGCGCTTCCTGGACTTTGGTGGCTATTTCCTTTCCCATGTTAGGGAAGTTTTCAACTATAATCTCCTCAAATATTTTCTTGGGTCCTTTCTCTCTCTCTTCTCCTTCTGGGACCCCTATACTGCGAATATTTGTGTTTTTAATGTTGTCCCAGAGGTCTCTTAGGCTGTCTTTATTTCTTTTCATTTTTTTTTCTTTCTTCTGTTCTGCAGCAGTGAATTCCACCATTCTGTCTTCCAGGGGATTTATCTGTTCTTCTGCCTCAGTTATTCTGCTATTGATTCCTTCTAGTGTATTTTTCATTTCAGTTATTGTATTGTTCATCTCTGTTTGTTTGTTCTGTAATTCTTCTAGGTCTTTGTTCTTTAATTCTTCTGGGTCTTTGTTAGACATTTCTTTCATCTCCTCTATCTTTCCCTCCATTCTTTTTCTGAGGTCCTGGATCATTTTCACTATCGTTATTCTGAATTCTTTTTCTGGAAGGTTTCCTATCTCCACTTCATTTAGTTGTTTTTCTGGGACTTTATCTTGTTCCTTCATCTGGTACATGTTTCATTTTGTCTGTCTTTCTGTGAATGTAGTTTTCATTCCATAGGCTGCATAATTGTAGTTCTTGCTTCTGCTGTCTGCCCTCTGGTGGATGAGGCTATCTCTGTTTTTACTTTTGTATTGAAGTATTTTTGTATTTTTGCACAGAGGAAGCTGCACATAAGTGTAATAAGTGTACAGGTCAGTGAGTTTTCAGAAAATGAACACATCCATGTGTCCACTACTGAGGTGAAGAACTATTGCTATTGCTCTCCTTAGTGTCTCCCCTAGTCACTAACCCTTCCTTCCTCTCCAAAGGCAGCCACTACCCTGAATTCTAAAGCCATAAATTGGTTTTGCCTTTTTATGAACTTCAATTAAATAGAATCATACCTTTATTGTAAATTGTAATCATTCTGTTTTTTTTTGGGGGGGGGTGCTGCATTGGGTCTTCATTGCTGCGTGCAGGCTTTCTCTAGTTTCAGCGAGCAGGGACTACTCTTCATTGTGGTGTGCAAGCTTCTCATTGTGGTGGCTTCTCTTGTTGAGGAGCATGGGCCCTAGGCGCACAGGCTCAGTAGTTGTGGCCCATGGGCTTAGTTGCTCCGTGGCATGTGGGATCTTCCTGGACCAGGGATCGAACCTGTGTCCCCTGAATTGGCAGGCAGATTCTTAACCACTGAGCCACCAGGGCAGTCCCATAAATTGTATTATTCCTTTATTGTAAAATGATAATTTTCCTTATATCATATTTTCTTCTTTCTTTTCCATATTGTATTCACCTCTCCTTACCTGAAGTCACGTTAGCTGAAACAAATGTAATAAATGAAAACAGATGAGAGAAAATGTATTAGGTATTCTTTAAAAGCAATATTATCCCCAAGTTACTTCTTTATACATTTCTGTAATTTTTACAATGTATATGCATTGCTTTAAATTCAAAAACACAACCATTTTAATATATTTTCTAAAAATTAGGGTGAAAAGAGAATTAGAAGAAATATTTTTTGAAAACGTTTATTAATTCATTTATTTTGATGGTATACATCAAAAAATAGGAATGAGTAATCAAAACCTATCTTAATTTTACAGGATCCACAGATTTTGGATATTAACGCTGACCAAGACAAAGTAAACGTCACGTTGAATGATCTACAGTCAGTTCTAGATGATCTTCAAAAACGTGCATTTCAGTATAAATCCTATCAGAAGAATTTTAAGGTAATGACAGCTCTACACATCTGTTTCTAAAATATGTGCATAGAAATGGCATTGGTTTATATGCATTTTCAATAATGTGACTGTAAATATTCAATGTTTGGACACCTATGTGCTAGTCACTGTGCTGGAACAATCTGAAATACAAAATATGACATGTTCTCTGCCTCTGAAGTGTTTAAAGATTAGTACACATGTGAGACAAAATGTCTTTCTAATTAAAAAGTAATTGTGAATTATAGACAAACCCCCAGACCAGGAACTGTAGCTTCTATGTTAAAATGTATGTGGATTTTTAAATGTGGTCAATTAAAACCCCTCTATTCTTTTTTAAATAATATTCAAACTTCTTTTACATTCATGTGTGTATTATGATTCCATCAATATTGCCTAATTTGCCCTGGTTTGATGTGCCAGTTTGATGAAAGAAGAGAATTTGGCTAAGCCAGGGCAAAGATGGATCCAAAAAGGGTAGGTTTAAAAAGCTAAAAGAGGGCTTCCCTGGTGGCGCAGTGGTTGAGAGTCCACCTGCCGATGTAGGGAACACAGGTTCGTGCCCCGGTCTGGGAAGATCCCACATGCCGTGGAGCAGCTGGGCCCGTGAGCCATGGCCGCTGAGCCTGCGCGTCCGGAGCCTGTGCTCCGCAATGGGAGAGGCCGCAACACTGAGAGGCCCGTGTACCACACACGAAAAAAAAGCTAAAAGATATGCCTCAAAAAAATGAAGAGAAATGAGTGAGAGATATAAGTGCTCTGAATAGCTATTAGAGAGACCAAAAAGAAAAGAAAATAGAAAAGATTCTGAGGATCAAATCCAGAGGGCCACCAGCAATGAGGGAGGGGTTAATCAGTTCCCCAAAAGTTTCAGTGGAGTGCATGGACCTCACATGGGGATGCACCTGTCTCTTCCATAGCCCCAAATGGATGGCCAGAAAGTGGTCTGAGCAGTCTGAGTGTCCACTCCAGATCCCAGGGCTTGGTGGAGCAACCTGCAAAATAATGACCTGGCACTAGACGATGCAACTGGTACAATACTTGATGCAGGAGGTTTGTGCATGAGAGAATTAGGGTTCAAAGTTTTTCCCAGATTAGTTAGCTGACCTGTAAGACAGGAAAGTATGCAGTAGGACGGGAGCTGTGGCGGAAATATTGCTTGATAAAGGCTATAACTAACAGGTGGGCACTCTTGGGTGAGAAAGAATAGCCTTGCTTGAGCCAGAGCCTGAAATAGAAGTGTGTCTGCCTCCTTCCACGTTCCTTATCTATACTTTACGATCCTTTAGGATCACCTCATATCAACCTTCCTCTGCAGCTCTCAGTCTTTAGGAGGATAGGAGTGAAGGCCTAACTGGCCTAGGAAATCATCTCTAATGCTTGATGAAGTCAAGGCTAGATCCCTAATGTCAGGGTAATGCTAGCCTTGTAAAATGAGTTTGGTAGTGTTCCCACCCCTTCAATTTTTTTGGAAAAGTTTGAGAAATATTGACATTAATTCTTTTTTCTCCCCCCAAATGTTTGGTAAAATTGACCAATGAAGTCATCTGGTCCTTGGCTTTTCTGTGCTCGGAGGTTTTTGATTACTCATTCAATCTCCTTATCCTTATTGGTCTGTTCAGATTTTCTGTTTCTTCCTTATTCAGTCTTGGTGGGCAATATGTTTCTAGCAATTTATACATTTCTTCAAAGGTATACAATTTATTGGCATATACTTATTCAGAGGAGTCTCTTATGATCATATGTATTTCTGAGGTGTAAGGGTTTTTTTTAGCATCTTTATTGGAGTATAATTGCTTTACAGTGGTGTGTTAGTTTCTGCTGTATAACAAAGTGAATCAGCTATACATATATCCCCATATCCCCTCCCTCTTGCATCTCCCTCCCACGCTCCCTATCCTACCCCTCTAGGGAGACAAAAAGTACCGAGCTGATCGCCCTGTGCTATGTGGCTGCTTCCCACTAGCTATTTCTTTTACATTTGTTAGTGTATATATGTCCATGCCACTCTCTGACTTCGTCCCAGCTTACCCTTCCCCCTCCCCATGTCCACAAGTCCATTCTCTATGTCTGTGCCTTTATTCCTGTCTGCCGCAAGGTTCTTCAGAACCTTTTCTTATTTTAGATTCCATATATATGTGTTAGTGTACGGTATTTGTTTTTCTCTTTCTGACTTACTTCACTCTGTATGACAGACTCTAGGTCCATCCACATCACTACAAATAACTCGATTTCCTTTTTCTTTATGGCTGAGTAATATTCCATTGTATATATTTGTCACAACTTCTTTCATTCATCTGTCCATTCATCTGTTGAAGGACACGTAGGTTACTTCCATGCCATAGCTATTGTAAATACAGCTGCAATGAACATTGTGGTACATGACTCTTTTTGAATTACAGTTTTCTCAGGGTATATGCCCAGTAGTGGGATTGCTGGGTCATATAGTAGTTCTACTCTTAGATTTTAAGGAACCTCCATACTGTTCTCCATAGTGGCTGTATCAATCTACATTCCCACCAACAGTGCAAGAGGGTTCCCTTTTCTCCACACATTCTCCAGCATTTATTTGTAGATTTTTGATGATGGCCATTCTGACCATTGTGAGGTGATACCACACTGTAGTTTTGATTTGCATTTCTCTAATGATTACTGATGTGAAGCATCCTTTCATGTGTTTCTTGGCAATCTGTATATCTTCTTTGGAGAAATGTCTATTTAGGTCTTCTGCCCATTTTTGGATTGGGTTGTTTGTTTTTTGATATTAAGCTGCATGAGCTGCTTGTATATTTTGGAGATTGATCCTTTGTCAGTTGCTTCATTTGCAAATATTTTCTCCCATTCTGAGGGTTGTCTTTTGGTCTTGTTTATGGTTTCCTTTGCTGTGCAAAAGCTTTTAAGTTTCCTTAGGTCTCATGTCTTTATTTTTGTTTTTATTTCCATTTCTCTAGGAGATTGGTCAAAAAGGATCTTCCTGTGGTTTATGTCATAAAGTGTTCTGCCTATGTTTTTCTCTAAGAGTTTTATAGTGTCTGGCCTTACATTTAAGTCTTTAATCTATTTTGAGTTTATTTTTGTGTATGGTGTTAGGGAATGTTCACATTTCATTCTTTTACATGTAGCTGTCCAGTTTTCCCAGCACCGCTTATTGAAGAGGCTGTCTTTTCTCCATTGTACATCCTTGCCTCCTTTATCAAAGATAAGGTGACTATATGTGTGTGGGTTTATCTCTAGGCTTTCTATTCTGTTCCATTGATCTATATTTCTGTTTTTGTGCCAGTACCATACTTTCCTGATTACTGTAGCTTTGTAGTATAGTCTGAAGTCTGGGAGGCTGCTTTCTCCAGCTCTGTTTTTCTTTCTCAAGATTGCTTTGGCTATTCGGGATCTTTTTTGTTTCCATACATATTGTGAAATTTGTGGTTCTAGTTCTGTGAAAAATGCCATTGGTAGTTTGATGGGGATTGCATTGAATCTGTAGATTGCTTTGGGTAGTAGAGTCATTTTCACAATGTTGATTCTTCCAATCCAAGAACATGGTATATCTCTCCATCTGTTTGTATCATCTTGAATTTCTTTCATCATGTCTTATAGTTTTCTGCATGCAGGTCTTTTGTCTCCTTAGGTAGGTTTATTCCTAGGTATTTTATTCTTTTTGTTGCAATGGTAAATGGAAATGTTTCCTTCATTTCTCTTTCAGATTTTCATCATTAGTGTATAGGAATGCAAGAGACTTCTGTGCATTAGTTTTGTATCCTGCTACTTTACCAAATTCATTGATTAGCTCTAGTAGTTTTCTGGTAGATTAGATCTGGTAGTTTTCTGGTGGCATCTTCAGGATTCTCTATATATAGTATCATGTCATCTGCAAACAGTGACAGTTTTACTTCTTCTTTTCCGATTTGGATTCCTTTTATTTCTTTTTCTTCTCTGATTGATGTGGCTAAAACATCCAAAACTACATTGAATAATAGTGGTGAGCATGGACAACCTTGTCTTTTTCCTGATCTTAGTGGAAATGATTTCAGTTTTTCACCATTGAGAACAATGTTGGCTGTAGGTTTGTCATATATGACCTTTATTATCTTTAGGTAAGTTACCTATGCCTACTTTCCGGAGGGTTTTTATCATAAATCGATGTTGAATTTTTTTGAAAGCTTTTTCTGCATCTATTGAGATGATCATATGGTTTTTATTCTTCAGTTTGTCAATATGGTTTATCTCATTTTTGATTTGTATATATTGAAGAATCCTTTCATTCCTGGGGTAAACCCTACTTGATCATGCTGTATGATCCTTTTAATGTGCTGTTGGTTTCTGTTTGCTAGTATTTTGTTGAGGAATTTTGCATTATGTTCATCAGTGATATTAGCCTGTAGTTCTTTTTTTGTGACATTTTGTCTGGTTTTGGTATCAGGGTGATGGTGGCCACTTCATCTGATTCCTTCTAGAGAATTTTTAATTTCATTTATTGTGTTGTTCATCATTCTTTGTTTGCTCTTTAGTTTTTCTAAGTCCTTGTTAATCCTTTCTTTTATTCTCCATTATATTTCCAAGAGTTTGGATCATCTTTACTATTTTTACTCTGAATTCTTTTTCAGGTATACTGCCTATTTCCTCTTCATTTGTTTGGTCTGGTGAGGTTTTACCTTGCTCCTTCAACTGCTGTATATTTCTCTCTCTTCTCATTTTGCTTAACTTACTGCATTTGGGGTCTCCACTTCACAGGCTGCTGGTTCGTAGTTCCTATTGTTTTTGGTGTCTGCCTCCAGTGGGTAAAGTTTGTTCAGTGGGTTGTGTAGTCTTCCTGGTGGAGGGGAGTGGTACCTGTGTTCTGGTGGATGAGGCTGGATCTTGTCTTTCTGGTGGACAGGACCATGTCCTGTTGTGTGTTTCAGGGTGTCTATGAACTTATTATTATTTTAGACAGTCTCTCTGCTAATGGGTGGGGTTGTGTTCCTGTCTTGCTAGTTCTTTGGCATGGGGTGTCCAGCACTGGAGCTTGCTGGTCATTGAGTGGATCTGGTTCTTAGCATTGAGACAGAGATCTCTGGGAGAGCTCTCACTGATTGATATTACTGTGGCCAGGAGGTCTCTGGTGGTCCAGTGTCCTGACTCGGGTCTCCCACCTCAGAGCCTCAGGCCTGACACCCAGCCAGAGCACCATGACCCTGTCAGCCACACGGCTCAAAAGAAAATGGAGGAAAGAAAGAAAAATAAAATAAAATTATTAAAATAAAAATTTTTTAATTGTTAAAATTAAAAAAATTAAATAAAGAAGAGTGCAACCAAACCAATAAATAAATC
>NW_020173116.1:1794339-1854467 GCF_003031525.2 Neophocaena asiaeorientalis asiaeorientalis
TAGAAAACATATATATATATATATATATATATATATATGAAAAACAAAGGAAGAGAGCAACCAAATCAGTAAACAAATCTAATGATAGTAAGCTCTATATACTAAACTAAGATAAACATAAAACCAGAAATAAGTTAGATGCAGAAAGCAAACCCCAAGTCTACATTTGCTCTCAAAGCCTCAATTATGGGATGATTTGTTGTCTATTCAGGTATTCCACAGATGCAGTGTACATCAAGTTGATTGTGGAGATTTAATCCGCTGCTTCTGAGGCTGCACGGAGAAATTTCCCTTTCTCTTCTTTGTTCACATAGCTCCTGGGGTTCAGTTTTGGATTTGGCCCCACCTCTGCATGTAGGTCACCCTCTGGTGTCTGTTCTTTGCCCAGACAGGAGGAGGTTAAAGGAGAAGCTGATTAGGGGGCTCTGGCTCA
Organism: Neophocaena asiaeorientalis asiaeorientalis; assembly: GCF_003031525.2. NCBI lineage: Eukaryota > Metazoa > Chordata > Mammalia > Artiodactyla > Phocoenidae > Neophocaena > Neophocaena asiaeorientalis. The sequence continues at coordinate 1,794,773 of NW_020173116.1, forward strand.
CTCAGGCCTGGGATAGGGAGGGGTACAGAATGCAGGGCGAGCCTGCGGCGGCAGAGACCAGCCTGACGTTGCACCAGCCTGAGGCGTGCCATGTGTTCTCCCGGGGAAGTTGTCCCTTCATCACGGGACGCTGGCAGTGGCGGATTGCACAGGCTCCCAGGAGGGGAGGTGTGGATAGTGACCTGTTCTTGCACACAGGCTTTATGGTGGCTGTAGCAGCAGCCTTAGCATTTCATGCCTGTCTCTGGTGTCTGCACTGATAGCTGCGGCTCGCGCCCATCTCTGGAGCTCATTTAGGCAGTGCTTTGAATCCCCTCTCTTCGCGCACCCCGAAACAATGGTCTCTTGCATCTTAGGTAGTTCCAGACTTTTTCCCAGACTCCCTCCTGGCTAGCTGTGGCACAGTAGCCCCCTTAAGGCTGGGTTCACACAGCCAACCGCCGTCATCTCCCTGGGATCTGATCTTGAAAGCCCGAGCCTCAGCTCCCAGCCCCAACTCACTCCAGCAGGGTCCCACCAGTGAAGGGGTTTCCTAGTGTGCGGAAATATTTCCTCCTTCACAGCTCCCTCACCGATGTGCAGGTCCTGTCCCTATTCTTTGTCTCTGTTTTGTCTTTTCTCGTTTTCCCTACCTGGGTACGCGAGGAGTTTCTTGCCTTTTGGGAAGTCTGATGTCTTCTGCCAGTGTTCAGTAGGTGTTTTGTAGGAGTTGTTCCACATGTAGATGTATTTTTTATGTACTTGTGGGGAGGAAGGTGATCTGCACGTCTTACTCCTCTGCCATCTTGAAGGGCCCCCTGAGGTGTAGATTGTAATGTCTCCTCTTTCATTTCTGATTTTATTTCCTTGAATCATCTCTCTTTTTTTCTTAGTCTAGCTAAAGGTTTGTTTATCTTTTCAGAATAAAAGCTCTTAGTTTCATTGATCTTTTGTATTGTTTTTCTGTTCTCTATTTTTTTTATTTCCACCCTGATCCTTGTTATTTCCTTTCTTCTGCTAACTCTGGGCTTAGCTTGTTCTCCTTTTCTAGTTCTTTGTTGTGTAAAGTCAAGTTGTTTATTTGAGGTCTTTCTATTTTCTTAATATATCCATTTATTACTATAAACTTCCCTCTCAGAACTACTTTTGCAGCATCTCATAGGTTTTGGTGTGCTGTGTTTCCATTTTTATTTGTTTCAAGATATTTATTTTTATTTCCCTTTGATTTCCTCTATAACCCATTGGTTGTTCAGGAGTGTGGTATTTAGTTTCCAAATATTTGTAAATTTTCCATCTTTCCTCTTGTTGTTGACTTCTATTTTCATACCATTGTGGCTGGAAAAGATAATATGATTTCAGACTTCTTAAAATTGTTAAGACTTCTTTTGTGGCCTATCGTATGATCTATCCTGGGGAATGTTCTGCGTGCACTTGAAAAGAATGCGTATTTTGCTGCTATTGTATGCAATGTTTAAAGCCCCAGCTTATGGCAAAGCTCACAGTTTCTGTGCAACCAACCTCCTGGATATTTTCCCACCTCCAAGGCATGAAAACAGCTTCTTCAGATTTTCTTGCAACCTTTCTCTGTCTAGGGTTCATATACAGTCCACTGGGTTAGAAATAGGTAAGAAACTAGGCTGCTCACTCCATCTTTAATCTCCCCATTCCCTCCACCAACTACCACACAAACATCCTCTCCCTCTTCTATCATCTAAGATATAAGCCCTAATGGATATCATTGCCTCTAAAGACTCATCTGTTTACCCAATAGACCAGACAGGTATATACATGTATGATCCAACTTGAGAAAGAATGCCCTTAGCACTCTTGTAATATTTGTGTCTTTGGAAAATTTCTAAGTTCTAAGGAAATATAAAGAATTATATTTTGTCACTCAAATAGAAATCTGAATATACATGGCATTTTGTGATTTGTTTTTTCATTGTTTCTGTCTCTCCTTTTCTTTCCCCATTTGGGTCCCACCCATATTCTGCTAAGCTGTCACTGTATCAAAAATTATTGATAGGAAGATAACATAAGATCTCTATATCAGAAAATTAAATAGTACATTTTACTTATTATATTTTAAAAGGTAGAAGTGTCCAAGTTTGAAGCTTTGGAAGAAGTTAGTGCTGAATTGAAGCTCAAACAATTGCTGTGGGATTCTTTATCTGAATGGGATCAACTCCAACAAGAATGGTTAAAGGTAAAAAAGAAAAACAACTTTCAATTCTTAAATCATTTTTGTATTATTTAACCTTAGAATCCTAATAGTATGAATTATAGTTTTTTTAAAAAATAAGCTGGTGTATTCTTAATTTCAGCAAAACATGCAGTGTTATTTTATGGGAATTATTATCAGCTTTCTGGTGAAATGCACAAAGGTCTTTCTGCCACATAAGTCTTTAAGTACCACAGAGAAGACTACATTATTGTAAGGCAGGTTTCTCAGGTCCTCCAAATAAGATAACTAAATGAAGGAGGTATCAAAGGACCTCACTGCATGGCATTTAACTTCTTTGTGGTTTCTGAACACAATGTTGTCCCGACACACTACAGCCAAGTGTTATTAAGGATTGTAGGATTTTATTCATGATCTACACACATTAGATTTCTGTTAGCCTAGGTTCTGTTCTTATTGTCCTTTTTAAATTTTATTTATTTATTTATTTATTTTTATAATATTGTGAAAGAACTTGGCTCATTGAAGGAACGTGGTAAGTGTTTGGTTTTTTTTTTTTAGATGTTAGGGGTAGGAGTTTAATTAATTAATTTATTTTTGCTGTGTTGGGTCTTCGTTTCTGCGTGAGGGCTTTCTCTAGTTGTGGCAAGTGGGGGCCACTCTTCATTGTGGTGCACGGGTCTCTCACTATTGCAGCCTCTCTTGTTGCGGAGCACAGGCTCCAGACACACAGACTCAGTAGTTGTGGCTCACGGGCCCAGCCACTCCACGGCATGTGGGATCCTCCCAGACCAGGTCTCGAACCCGTGTCCCCTGCATTAGCAGGCAGATTCTCAACCACTGCGCCACCAGGGAAGCCCTTATTGTCCTTCAGAAAAAAAAGAAAGAAAGAAAGAAAGAAAGCCCTTTTGTTCCCTGTGATAGAATAGAATCCCAGTAATGAAATCCAGGATCTTCCCTTGAGAGCTTAATAGTAAATTCTAGTAATAGTAAATTAGGGGACCAGGTATCATAGGGTTTGGTTTTTAGGGTCTACCCTTGCGTTCAAACCTTAACAAGTGTCAACCCTCTAGGAGGCAGAATAGATGACCATCTGTTCTTTCAAGTGTGATATGGACATGTTAGACATACCATCAACTTCACAAATATTGTTTTACACTTGCTTGTTCAGCTTCCCTATGCTGGTGCCTATAATTAGAAGTCACATATCTGGGCACAGTGATGCAAGAATGTTTCCCAGATAATGTTCTAGGTACAGTAGATACCAGTGGAGAATAAAAAGGACAAAGTCCAAACCCTCACAGAATTGACCTTTCGGTGGAGAAAGTGGAAAATAAACAAACATATATATACTATTATATCAGAGAATTTTAAGTGCTTTTGTATAACTCATTTATCACTTATCTCAGAATTAGAAAATGCTCCTGAGTAGTAAAGAAGCAGCTTAGAGAGTTTTCTGATTACCACCATAGATTAGAGCAGTAGCTTCTAAAGTGGGACAAATTTACCATAGGAAGTATACAAAAAGACCCATTAGGGAGCAAAAAGAAAATGTTGAATCCAGAAAAAAAAAATGAATGTTTATAAATTTTCTTTTTTTTAAATTGAGGCATATTTGACATGTTAGTTTCAGGTGTAAAATATGATGATCCAATATTTCTGTATATTGCACAGGGATCACCACAGTAAGTTTAGTTAACATTTGTCACCATACGTAGTTACAAAATTTTTTTTCTTATGAGAATATTCAAGATCTAGTCTCTTAGCAGCTTTCAAATATGCAATACAGTGTTATTAACTATAGTCACTGTGCTGTACATTACCTTCCCATGATTTATTTATTTTATAACTGGAAGTTTGTACATTTTGACCTCCTTCACTTATTTCACACACACACACCCCTCCTCTGGAAGCTACCAATTTGTTCTGTTTTAGTTGTTTTGTTTTGTTTTGCTTTAGGTTCTACATATGAGTTATTTTGTTGTTTTGTTTGCTTTGGGATTCCGTATACAAGTGAGGTCATATGGTATTTGTCTTTCTTTGTCTGACTTATTTCACTTTACGTAAAGCCCTCATGGTCCATCCATGTTGTCAAAAATGACAAGGTTTCATTCTTTTTATGAGTGAATAATAGTCTATTGTATACATATACTACATTTTCTTCATCCATTCATCCACTGGTGGCCACTTAGGTTGTTTCCATTTCTTGACTATTATAAATAATGCTGCTATGAACTTGGGTGTCTGTATATCTTTTTGAATCAGTGTTTTTGCTTTCTTAGGATAAATAATCAGAAATGGAATTGCTGAATCATATGATAGTTCTATTTTTAATTTTTTGAGGAATCTTAATACTGTTTTCCATATGGCTGTTGTGCCAATTTACATTTCTGTTAGCAATGCACAAATGTTCCTTTTTCTCCACATCTTTGCCAACACTGGTTCTATTTTGTCTTTCTGATACTAAAATTCTAACAGGAGTGAGGCGGTATTTCATTGTGGTTTTGATTTTAATTTCCCAGTGATTAATGATGTTGAGCATTTTTTCTTGTACCTGTTGGACATCTGTTACGTCTTCTTTGGAAAAAATGTCTATTCAGATCCTTTGCCCTCTTTTTCATCAGGTTGTTTTTCTGCTATTGAGTTCTTTATATATTCTGGATATTAACCTCTTATCAGCTATATAATTTGCAAATATTTTCTCCCATTAAGTATAGCTTTCCTTTTCATTTTGTTCATGCTTTCCTTTGCTGTGCAGAAGCTTTTTAGTTAGATGTTGTTGCTTATTTTACTTTTGTTGCCTTTGCTTTTGGTGTCAAATCCAAAATATTGTTGCCAAGACCCATCTCAAGGAGCTTATTGCCTATATTTTCTTCTAGGAGTTTTTAGGTTTCAGGTCTTAGATTCAAATCTTTAATCCATTTTGAGTTATTTTTGTGTGTGGTCCAGTTTCATTCCTTTGCCTCTAGCTGTCCAATTTTCCCAACACCATTTATTGAGAGACTGTCCTTCCCCCATTGTATATTCTTGACTCCTTTCTTGTAAATTAATTGACCATACATGTGTGGGTTTATTTTTGGGCTTTCTCTTCTGTTCCATTAATCTATGTGTCTGTTTTTGTGCCAGTACTATGCTGTTTTGATGACTATAACTTTGGATAGTTGGATAATCTGAAATCAAGGAATTGATACCTCTATCTTTTTTATTCTTTCTCAAGATTGCTTTGGATATTCTGAGTCTTTTGTGGTTCCATACAAATTTTAGGATTGCTTGTTGTATTTCTGTGAAAAATACCACTGGAATTTTGATAGGGGTTGTATTGAATCTGTAGATTTCTTTAGGTGGTATAAACATCTTAACAATATTAATTCTTCCAATCCATGAGCATGGAATATCTTTTCATTTTTACAAATTTTCTATTACCATCAGTCCATATGCCCATCTGACATAATATATGTGTACACTTACATGTTTATGTAACTGAGAAATATATTTATAAATACATGCATACATTGGAATGTATGTTTAAAACAGTTATATTAAAGGGCTACATGATCAAATAATAGGAGACTACTTGGTGAGACATTTCTAGGTCACAAGAATAAGCATTAGCTATTTGTAACTTTACAATGGTTGGCCCTCTGGAATAAATTACAGGGATTGCAATACTGCATTTGGTGATATGGGAGAAAATGATATGAGTGTAATAAACAAACAATACCTGATATACTATTAGAAATCTTAATAAGTAGAGCCATTTCCAAAATATAGAGTCAACTTGGTTTAACAACATAGCTATCAAAAAATGTGAGTAGAGTAAAAAAAATTTGCTATTTCAAGTTTGCCTTTTATCATATGTCTTAACTTCTTTGTTTTCCCCTCAATTTTCATAGTCCAAATTTGACTGCCTGGATCCAGAATTTCTAAACAGTCAAGTTTCCAAATATGCCAAATTTGTGACTCAATTGGAAAAAGGCTTGCCACCCAACAGTGCAGTGCCCCAGCTAAAAAGTAAGGTGGAAAATATGAAAGAAAAGGTAAGTTTAGTAGAAATTATTTCCAAAACTCCAGGTCAATCAGTTACTACTTGATGCTAATGAGACCAAAGCCAGGAATTCTTCCCTGTTTAAATTAGTCAGCTTTGCACAGAGAAGAAACAACAGACAAATTCAGCTACTGTATTGCAGAGGCACAGACTGCATCCCTCTCTTCAACTGGCCAAATCATGCAATTGAATTGTATGAGAATTCTAGTTGTTTCTCATTCTCACCAGCACTTGTTATCAATAGGGAGTTTATTTATTTGGTTTGGTTTGGTTTTCATTTTAACCTTTCTAATAAATGTGTGGTACTGTCTCATAATGGTGATGATTTACCTTTTTCTAATGATTAGTAATGTTGAACATCTTTTCCCATGTCCATTTGCCATCCATCTACCTTCTTTGCTGAAATGTCTGTTTGAATAGTAGCCCGATTTTTAATTGGGTTGTTTGTTTTGTTATTAGTGAGTTTTCAGAGTTCTCTTTTTTGAAACTTTAAAATCTATATTTTATTTAATTTTTGACATATAGAGAACAGTGTCCATTGGCAACGATGATCCTTGTTCATTCATTCTTCTGTTGGCTCTCAAATAGTAATTAAATAGTACTCACAAAGTAATGGTAAAAGAGACTACCAGCTTGAAAATTTGTAACACAAATGATATTTGACACACCAAAAAGTTTTTATACATTTTACACAGCAGAAGTTTTTAGAATTTACATTCTAAAGACATTAGGGTCTAACAATTCATAGAAGAACAGCAAAGATTTTTTTAAATTTTTATTTTATATTGGAGTATAGTTGATTAACAATGTTGTGTTATATAGTCATGATATAAGTCCTTTTTCAAATATGTAACTTAAAAATAGTTTTCCCCGTCAGTGGCTTGTCTTTTTAGACCCTAAACAGTGACTTTCACAGAACAAAAGGCTTAAATTTGATAAAAGTCCAAGTAATATTTTTTTCTTTTACAGATTATCTTTTTAGTATAGAATCTAAAAACTTTTGCCAAACCTAGAGGTCACACAGAGTTTCTTCTGTATTTTCTTCTGGAAGTTTTTTAGTGTTGCTTTTTTTAAAAATTAAAGTATATGATTTGAGTTATTTACATTTTTACATATGGATATTCAGTTGATCCAGAACCATTGTTTGAAAAAAGTATTCTTTCTCCATTGTTTGCCTTTTCGTCTTTGTCAAAAGTCAGCTGACCATATTTTTTAGTCTGTTTCTGGACTCTCTATTCTGTTTGGTTGTTCTGTAAGTCTATTCTTTCACCAATACCACACTCTCTTGATAACTATAGCTAGTAAGTCTTGAAATCAGGTAGTGTTAAGTTCTCCAACTTGTTCTTCTTTTTCACAATTTTGTCAATTCTGATTCCTTTACCTTTTCATGTAAATGTTAGAATTAGCTTATCATATGTATAAAAAATTGCTGGGATTTTGGGGGGACTGTGTCAAATCAATAGATCAATTTCCAGAGAATTGACATCTTAACAAGACTGAATTTTCTAATCTGTTACCTGCCTATCCCTTTATTTAGTTAGGTCTTCTTTTATTTCTTTTCATTAACATTTTGTAATTTTCAGTGTACAGATTATGCAGATATTTAAAACTAAGTATTCTTTTATGTTATCTTAAATTATATTGTTTTTCATTTCAAATTCTAAGTGTTCATTGCTGGCATGTAGGAATACTATTGACCTTTGTATATTGATCTTATATCCTGTGATCTTAATAAATTCACTTTTTAATTTTAGGAGATTTTTGTACATTATTCAGAATTTTCAACGTAGAAAATGATTGCAACTGTGAATAAAGACAGTTTTATTTCTTCCATTACAATCTGTGTGCCTTTTATTTCTTTTTCTTGCCTTGTTGCACTGGCCAGGATTTACTGTACGATATTGAATAGGAGTGGTGAGAGAAAACATCCTTGTCCTTTTCCGTATCTTAGAGGGGAAATATTCAATCTCTTTTTAAGTATGATGTTAGTCAAATATTTTTATAGATGCCCTATATTAAGATAACAGTTTCATAGTTTCCTGAGAGGTTTCTTTTTTTTTATCATAGATGGGTGTTGATAATTATCAAATGATTTTTCTATGCCTATGATCATATGGTTTTTCTTCTTTAGTCTATTAACATGGTGAATTACATCTATCAGTGGTCAAATATTGAAGCAGGCTTGAATTCCTGAACTGAACTTCACTTGGGTCATGATGTACTATACTCTTTTATATTGCTGGATTCAAATTACTAATATTATTTGAGGATGTTTTTGCGTCTATATTCATGAGGGACATTGATCTTTAGTTTTCTTTTCTTGTAACATCATTGTGTGGTTATGAGTTAATACTGCCTCATAAAATGACTTAGGGAGTGTTCCTTCCTCTTCTATTTTCTGCAGGAGATTATACAGAATTAGTATTAATTTTCACTTAGATGTTTGGTAGAATTCAAGAGTGAAACTATCTGAGCTTGAAGTTTTCTCTTTTGGAGGGATTTTAACAAAAAACTGAATTTCATTCATACAATTTGAATTATTCAGGTTATCTATTTCTTCTTGAGGGGACTTTATAGTGTATCTTCCAAGGAAATGGTCCATTTCATCCAAATTGTTGAAGTTATTAGACATAAAGTTTATCACAATATTTCTTTATTATCCTTTTAAAATATGTGGGATCCATAATGATGTCCCCTTTATCATTGCTGATATTGGCAATTTGTATTTTCTCCCTTTCTTTCTTCGTTTGTCCTGCTAGTCATTTATCACTTTGACCTTTTCAAAGAACCAGCTTTGGGGTTGATTGATTTTCTTTATTGTTTTTATATTTTCCATTTCACTGATTTCTCCTCTAATCTTTATTATGTCCTTTCTTCTTCTTGCCTTACATTTAATTTTTTATTTCTTCAAAATTTCCTATGGTGGAAGCTTAAGTTGCTGATTTGAAACTTTTCTTTTCTAATATAAGCATTTAATACTGTAAATTTCTGTCTAGTCACTGCTTTAGCTGAATCTTGTGAATTTTGATATATTGTATTTTTATTTTAATTTAGTTCAAAATATATTTTAATACTCCTGAGACTTCTTCTTTGATATATGGCCTAGTTAGAAGAATGTTGCTTATTATTAAAATATTTGGGGATTTTCAACATATCTGTTACTGATTTGAACTTTAATTCTATTATAGTCCCAAAATATACTTTTATGATTTCTGTCCTTTTAATTTGTTAAGATTGGCTTTATGACCCAAAATATGGTCTATTTTGGTACATCTTCTATATACACTTGAGAAGAATGTGTATTCTGCTATTGCTCAGTGATTTTTCTATAAATCTCAATTAAGTCAATTTGGCTGATGGTAGTGTTCAGATCATCTGTATCCTTACTGATTTTCTGCCTACTTGTTCTGTTAGTTACTCAGAGAGGAATGATGAAATGTCCAACTATAATTGTGGATTTGTCTAATTCCCCCTATGTTACATCAATTTTTGCCTCATTTGTTTTTAAATAAACTCTTTATTTTAGACTTACAGAAAACTTACAACAGAAATATAGAGGTTTCCCATATGCCCTGAATCCAGTTTCCTCTACTGTTAACATATTACATTAGTCTAATACATTTGCCACATCTAATGAAACAATGTCACTATATTATTATTAAAGTCCATATTTTATCTGAAGTTTCTCATTTTTATCTAATGTCCTTTCTCTGTCCCAGGATCCTTTCCGGGATAAACATTACATTTAGATGTCTTGTCTTCTTGGACTCCTTTAGACTGTGACAGATTCTCAGACTTTTCTTGTTTATTATGATCTTGATAGTTATGAGACGTACTAGTCAGGTATTTTATAGAACGTCTGTCATTTAGGGATTGTCTGGTGTTTTTCTCATGATTAGACTGGGGTTATAGATTCTTGCAAGGAAGACCACAGAGGTAAAGTATTATTATTATCACATCTTATTAAAGATAAATGCTATCACCATGACTTTTCACTAATGATATTAAGCTTGATCACGTGACTGAAGAAGCATTTTTCCCCACTATAAAATTACTACCCAACTTTCCACACTGTATTCTTTGAAAGGAAGTCTCTATGCAAAGCCTACATTTAAGGGGTGAAGTTATGTTCTACCTCATTGCTTCCAGCAATATCCTTTGTCCAGATCTTGGTTTTTAATACCATTTTCCAATAAAATGAATCAGAGATCCTTATAGAAATGACTGATTCTAAGGATGAGTCAGAGAATATACAAGATGAACCTGGAGCATCCTCCAGTGCCAAAAAGTAAGGAAGTGCTCAAAAAACAAAATGATGGACAAACCCACAGCCAATATCATCCTCAATGGTGAAAAACTGAAACCATTTGCACTAAGATCAGGAACAAGACAAGGTTGCCCACTCTCACCCCTATGATTCAACATAGTTTTGGAAGTTTTAGCCACATCAGTCAGAGAATAAAAAGAAAAGAAAGGAATCCAAATCAGAAAAGGAGAAGTAAAGCTGTCACTGTTTGCAGATGACGTGATACTATACATAGAGAATCCTAAAGATGCTACTAGAAAACTGCTAGAGCTAATCAATGAATTAGGTAAAGTAGCAGGATACAAAATTAATGCACAGAAATCTCTGGTATTCCTATACACTAATGCTGAAAAATCTGAAAGTGAAATTTAGAAAACACTCCCATTTACCATTGCAACAAAAAGAATAAAACATCTAGGAATACACCTACCTAAGGAGACAAAAGACCTGTATGCAGAAAATTATAAGACACTGATGAAAGAAATTAAAGATGATACAAATAGATGGAGAGATATACCATGTTCTTGGACTGGAAGAATCAACATTGTGAAAATAACTCTACTACCCAAAGCAATCTACAGATTCAATGCAATCCCTATCAAACTACCACTGGCATTTTTCACAGAACTAAACCAAAAATTTTTACAATTTGTATGGAAACTCAAAAGACCCCAAATAGCCAAAGCAATCTTCAGAAAGAAAAATGAAGTTGGAGGAATCAGGCTCCCAGACTTCAGACTATACTACAAAGCTACAGTAATCAAGACAGTATGGTACTGGCACACAAACAGAAATATAGATCAATGGAACAGAATAGAAAGCCCAGAGATAAACCCACACACATATGGTCACCTTATGTTTGATAAAGGAGGCAAGAATATACAACAGAGAAAAGACAGCCTCTTCAATAAGTGGTGCTGGGAAAACTGGACACCTACATGTAAAAGAATGAAATGTGAACACTCCCTAGCACCATACACAAAAATAAACTCAAAATGGATTAAAGACCTAAATGTAAGGCCAGACACCATCAAACTCTTAGAGGAAAACATAGGCAGAACACTCTATGACATAAATTACAGCAAGATCCTTTTTGACCCACTGCCTAGAGAAATGGAAATAAAAACAAAAATAAACAAATGGGACCTAATGAAACTTCAAAGCTTTTGCACAACAAAGGAAACCATAAACAAGACCAAAAGACAACCCTCAGAATGGGAGAAAATATTTGCAAATGAAGCAACTGACAAAGGATTTATCGCCAAAATTTACAAGCAGCTCATGCAGCTCAATATCAAAAAAGCAAACAACGCAATCCAAAAATGGGCAGAAGACCTAAATAGACATTTCTCCAAAGAGGGTATACAGATTGCCAACAAACAGATGAAAGAATGCTCAACATCATTAATCATTAGAGAAATGAAAATCAAATCTATAATGAGATATCATCTCACACCAATCAGAATGACCATCATCAAAAAGTCTACAAACAATAATTGCTGGAGAAGGTGTGGAGAAAAGGGAACCCTCTTGCACTGTTAGTGGGAATGTAAATTGATACAGCCACTATGGAGAACCGTAAGGACGTTCCTTAAAAAACTACAAATAGAAATACCATATGACCTAGCAATGCCACTACTGGGCACATAGCCTGAGAAAACCATAATTCAAAAAACAATTATACTCCAATAAAGATGTTGAAAAAAAACATGAAAAAAACATTTTAAATAAAAAATAAAATAAAATAGATTCTCTATTGTTGGTGAAAAAAAGAAAAAAAAATTACGGCTTATATCAAAGATACACAGAAATCAAGTGAAAGAATTTTCAATGACCCAAGTTGTAATGATCTGACCAAACAGTAAATAATACAATATTGTGTTATAACCCAAATTATAAAATAAATATCCATGAATTCATATTGACATAAGTAAACAACTGAGTGGATGAATAGATAAATAGGTAGATAGATAGACAAAGGATAAAAGACAAATCTTCTATAAAGAAAAATTCCAAATAACTTATGAGGATACTGCATCTCAAGACAGTGGAGCTTTATTTATTTTGATGCTCCGTTGTTAGATGTATTCACACTTAGTATTACTATTTCTTCTTGGAGAATTGACCCTCATCATTTACATATTTTCCCTCTTTATTTTTTATAAGATTTCTTCTTCTGAAGTCTGCATTATCTGACATTAATATAGTTAGTACAGATTTCTTGTAGAGTTTTCATGATATTACTTTCTCCATTTTTTCACTTTTAACTTTTCTATGTCTTTATATTTAAAGTATTTCTTGAACAGCATATAATTGTTCCTGCTTTTTTATCCAATCTGATTTTTAAAAAGTCTTTTAAATGACATGTTTAGACCATTAATATTTAGAATATTATTTGTATGGTTGGATTAAAATTGTCATCATGCTGGTTTTTTATTTGTTTGTTGTTTCTTTTTTCCTCTTTTTCTTTCCTCTCTTGATTTAATTGTATAGGTTTTATGATTCCGTTTTATCTTCTCTATGGAGTTGTTATTCATACTTCATTAAAGCAATTTTTAGTGGTTATCCTAGATTTAAAATATAGATTTTCAATTAATCCAAAACAAACTTCAAATAATATTATACTTCTTCATGCATAGTATAAAGAGTTTATAATACCATACTCCCAATTCTCCCTCTCATCCTTTGTATTAATGTTGTCATATATTTTACTTTTATATGTAGTATAAACACTACATATTGCTACTATTTTTGTTTTTTATAGTTACCTTTTAGGAGAATAAAAATAGGATATGAAATTTATTTTACATCTGTTCCATTTCCAATGTTCTTCATTTCTTTGTATGGATCAAAGTTTCTGACTCATAGCATATTCATTCTGCCTGAAGAACTTCCTTTAATATTTCTTACTGAGTAGGTATACTAGCAATGAACTCCCCAAATTTTTGTTTTGAGAAATTCTTTATCCTTTATTTTGAATGATATTTTCACTGGTATATAATTCTGAGCCGGCAGATTTTGTTTTTTCTTTCAACAATGTAAAAATATCCTTTTGTTATCTTTTTACTTGCATGATTTCTGACATAAAGTCTGCTGTAGTTCTTATCCTTGTTCTTCTGTAGATAATATGTATTTTTTTGTCTGGCTGCCTTCAAATTTTTCTCTTTTTCTTGGTTTTTGGCAGTATGAAGTGTGATATGCCTGGGTGTATCTTATTATTGTTGTTTACCATTTATATTTATCCTGCTTGATATTCTCAGAGTTTCTTGGATCTCTGGTTTTGTGTCTGCCTTTAACTTTGAAAAAAATTGAGCCATTATTTCTTTGATATCTCTTCTGCTGTGTTTTCTATCTCTCTTATCCTTCTGGGATTTCTATTACATGTATGTCAGACCATCTGATATGGTACCAAGCTCATGGATATTCTGTTCTAGGTTTGGATGGGGGCAGGGGAGCGTTTCACTGTTTTTTCTCTTTGTGTATGAGTTTGGGTAATTCCTACTCACTTACCTTCAAATTCATGGATTCCTTGTCTGTGTTCATCTCATCAAAGACATTCTTTGTATCTCTTACAGTCTTCCTCATTTCTAACATTTCCATTTGATTTTTAATTATAGTTTCCATCATTTTATTGACATTTCCCTTCTGATCTTGCATGTTGTCTACCTTTTCCGTTAGATCCATTAACATATTAATCACAATTAGTTTAAGTTCTATCTGTTAATTCCAACATATGTGTCAGACTTGAGTGTGATTCTGATTAATTTTGTATCTTTTGGGATGTATGTTTGCCTTGCCCTTTCACATACTTCTTAGATTGTTGTTGAAATCCAGACATCTTATGCAGAACAGTAGATACTGAAGTAAATAATTTTTATGCCTGGAAATGATCATGCCTTTCCTTCTACTTGGCCTTCTGTGTGGCATGTTATATTAAATCTGGTTAGAAATTCGGCTAGATTTGAAGTTTGGTGTTGCTGTGGTTGCCCTCAGTATACCACAGTATTCAAATTGTTCTAGTGATACCTTGTGTTTAGTTTGGGCTTGTTTGCCAACAGTCATTTTTTCAATTTCTGTTTTCCCTGACCTTGGGTCATTCTTTCGTTTTATGCCCAGAGAAAATCTGTACCTTGCAACTTTCCACTCTCTATTCCACTGTTATTCTTCCTGGTGGAAGAAGTGAGGAGGAATATTCCCTTGTGTTCTGATTAAGTTTCTATCCTAACAAAGCACTGTGCTCCTTTTTCACAAAATTCTGAGCTTCACAGTTGTTCCTGTCCCTCCTCCAGCTTTAGTAATATTTGTAATATTTAGTAATATTTGTAGCCCCCAGGGACTTCACACTCTCATGCTACCCTACATTCAGTCTTAGCAACTTATTTTTAAAATTCAGCAACATCTTCTAACTAGTTTAAACGGCAACCCAAGGCATCTCTCCTAGGTAAGCAAATTCTCGGGTCCTGTTTCTTGCTGTGGAGAAAACTGTGGGTACCAGTGTCTCTTCAAATTTTGACTTAGTTGGTTTCTCTGAAGCCTCACTTTTCTGATGGGTTCAATACAAGTCATTAACTTGCAGTTTGTGCAGATTTTTCTTTGTTGTAAGAGTGTCAGTGGTGTTCTTTCCAGCTCTTTATGTGCCCAAATTGAAACCAGAAGCCTTGGGCTGTTTTTCAGATAAAAAGGATGGTGTCTCTGAGAGTGTTTGTTTTCCAGCTTCCAGTTATCATTGACCTGAGAAACCCAACTCTGAAGCCTAGACATTGGGCAGCTATTGAACAAACAGTTGATGCCACCCTAGTAGACCTTGACATTCCATTAACCTTGGAGAAGCTCTCTGAGTTGCATGTTTTTGACTTTGGCCGAGAAATCCAGGACATTTCTGGACAGGCTTCTGGAGAAGCTGCCTTAGAAACAGTTCTTAAAAAGGTAAACCTGAAAAATGTATATTCTGAAGATCAGGGAATGTAAAGGTTTTCATATTCAGTGAGATCAACTTTTGTTTTATCTGAATGGGTTTTTCAACATTGCAGCTTTCACCCTCTCATTATCAGTTATCCTGTGCTGTTTCCTTACATTTATATCATTATTATTGTTATCACCTCTATAAATATCTTCTTTCTGCTTAGCTTATAATCCAACAGGAACTTGATGGCAACAAATTTGCATGCTTTATATAAAGAACCACATACCAAGGAAGATCTCTTATGCCAAAATACATTACCTTTCAAACTTACACACTAGAGAAGATTCACTATACGAAATGCTTCAAAAGCACATTGAGAAGATTTCTCTACTTAGGATATTTAACCTCCTTACTCCAAAAACACACATCTTCCAAGCATCTATGTAAAAAGAATTTTTTTCTTTTAATTAAAGCATGAAGTGGGAGGGAATACACATGAAAGTATCACAAATTATTCATATGTTTTAATGCTATTCAATAAAATTAAGCAAATCATTGTCATCTAACCTAGAAGATTTTAAGAATTTTAAAGGCAGAAGGAGATTAGGATAATTATGGAGTTTTCACTTGTTTCATTCCACGTGCATTTATCAAGTACCTACACACAAATGAATTGAGCTATCCTAAGACTTGAACTATTTCTAAGGTGGAGGATTCTTGGAAAACAACTGAATTTGTCGTCCTCCCTCACCGTGACTCCAAAGATGTGTTTATCCTGGGTGGCACAGATGACATACAGGTGGGTAACTGGGTTATTGAAACTTATGTTGAAGGTTCTTATGAGACCTAGTCCTAAATATTCTATGGGAGGTTATGATGAAGGACTGAAATATGAGAGTTATTAAACAAGGAAAAATCTAATTGGGAAGGCAATATATGAATATGAATAATTGACATGAATACTTGTACATGAAATATTTAGTAAAGCAATATATATATATTATATATATATATATATATATGAGTTATAATCTTGTAGTTGATAACTGTTGAGGAATTTAGAAGAGCAAAGAGATCAGTTGTGGCTGAAGTGATCAGAGAATCCTTCCTAGACCAGCAAAGACATGCTGGACCTTAAAAATCTGGGGGTCTGATAGGCATAGATGGGAATGGAAGGCATTTCAAACCATTTAAATGAGGCAAAGAAGCGTGAATGAGCATTTCAGGTTTATATCATACTAAGAAGCTAAATTCACTTGAATTTTTTGAGATTAGGAGTAGATGGTCATGCTCTATTAACAGCAAAAGAAGATAAATCTAACCCATGTGTTTGGAATATTCTTAGTGACTTAAAATCCAAAGGGCACATTTGTTTAGCAAAAGAATCTGGGAATTATGATTCAATTTAAAAAGCAAAGCCCACACAGAGACCTATAGTCAATATCCTGTAATAAACCATAATGGAAAAGAATATGAAAAAATTGTACACATATGTATAACTGAATCACTTTGCTCTACAGCAGAAATTAGCACAATATTATAAATCAACTATACTTCAATAAATTTTGTTTAGAAAAGCAAAGCCCTGGCCTGTTATGGTGTACCCAGGCCAGAATTAGAGATGAAATGGCTTTGCCAGGTGTAGTCTGGCAGACCCAAGATGGAAATCAGTCAGTATGAGGCCAGGTGATGCCAGGTGATGGGGCTTCTGCTCTCAAGAAGTTTATAATTTAAATAGAGCAATTAAAATCCTTTAGATTAACAGACACAGTTTTTTAAATGTACATGTTCTGCGAGGGGTGCTGTGGTATAAGAGGAAGGAGTAGGGGAGGGGAGAGGTAGAGGGAAAACTGTCTATAATCATCCAGAGCTTGACATGAATGAGTTCACTTTTCCTCTTCCTCAAGATAATTGAGGGAAAGTGATGTTTCATTGGGTAGGGAAGGCACTTACTTTTTCAAGTTCTGAGCACTTTGAGAAATAAAGACCTGGATGACCAAATGATATAAAGAAGGTACCAGATACCTTGTAGGGGGGAGACTGGAGAAGACTGCTGAGCTAAACAGAAATATGTGCCATTAATAATTACAGAAACAGCCAGGATTTGACAATCAGAAGTTCCTTGGTGACATTTAAGAGAACATCATAGTGCATTACATACCCTAGTGAAGGAGAGAAGGAGGGGAAGTGGATGGGTGGGAAGCAGTAAGTGAGATTAAGCTGTTTATTCAAAAAGTTGGCTTTTAAATGGTTTGGGATTAACATATACACACTACTATATATAAAATAGATAATCAACAAGAACCTACTGTATATATAGTACAGGGAACTCTACTCAAAATTCTGCAATAACTTATACAGGAAAAGAATCTGAAAAAGAATGGATACATGTATGCGTGTAACTGAATCACTTTGCTGTACACCTGAAACTAACACAACATTGTAAATCAACTATATTCCAATATAAAACTAAAAATGTTAAAGTAAAAATAAATAAATGGGCTGTTGGAATTAAATATCTGTAATTATCTTTGAGAGCAAAAACACATGGTGTCGCATGTATTTTCTTTGCCTTTCCTTAAAGGTCCTTCTTGATGACAGCACCATCAACATTGCAACCATTGCCTCATCACGTTATGCTGGCCCACTGAAAACTCGAGTGGATGACTGGCAGAAACAACTTGCTTTGTTTAATCAAACACTGGTGAGTAAGGATCATTTCAATTCATGGACTCTGAGAATTGGATTTAGAAATCATTTGTTCAGTCACTTAAATATTGTACAGTTTAGATATAAGATTTAATTATTGACATTTTATTATGCTCAAAATGTAAGGAAAATGCAAATATATTGAACTCTTCTTTGCAAGACTACACCATCACCCTGTATTAGTTATTATTGCTGTGAAACAAAGTACCACAAACTTAGTGGTATAAAACAATCTACATTTATAATCCCACAGTTTCTGTGGGTCAGGAGTTCATAACTTAACTGGGTCTTATACTCAGGGCCTCACGAGGGTTCAGTCAAGATGTGGGCCAGGACTGGGCTCTCATCAGAGGTTCAACTGAGGAAGGACGTTGGCAGAAATCATTTTCTTGCAATTCCGGGACCGGGGGCTTCATTTTCTCACAGGCTGTCAACCAGAGGCCATCCTCAGCTCCTCCATGTTGCCCACAGTTTTTTTGCATGTGGACTTCCTCAACCAGATCACTTGCTCCATCAGTCGAGCAGGGAAGAGAAAGTCTCCTGGCAAGACAGAGGTTACAGCCTTGTGTACTGTACACATAACTGTGTACATCCTGTTATCTTTGTATATTCTCCATAGCTAGAAGCAAGTCACGGTGGCACCCACACTCAAGGGGAGAGAATCACACAAGGTCAGGAAGCCCAGGTCTTGGGGGCCACCTTAAGAGTCTAGCCACAGCAACCTCATATTTACTAAACAAATACTGCTGCTTGAAGTTTCCTTGGCGCCCTTCCTGTCATACACACCTTCTCTTTATTTTATTCAAACTCAGATTATCCCATAATAAAGAACCCACTTACTCTGGTCTCACTTTGTTCCCATCCAATCTCTTTCTTAGACTTCATTTTTTTACCTTGATTTAACTATGTTGTGGTTTTTATATGTTCTAATATGAAAAGGTATCTGTGAAATAATAAAGGCACTAAGTAAGAAAAGGCAATTTGTTCCATCCTCATTTCATAGAGACCTCTATGGTGAATCCATCCTCTTCAATGGACACTTTTTAATCTGACACCTGTCCAGCCTTCTGTACTGATGGCTGAGCCCCATGAAAGGAGAGACTAAATTTAGATCAAAGTAAAGGGCATGTTTCCATAGAAGGTCCTTAAAAGAAGCAGTGCTGAATAGTAGGGATCCTCCAGAGAATTAAGTGTATAGTGTGAGACCTGAAATAAACCAAGGAGTGGTTGGGACATTAGGGCTTAAGCATAGCCCCCAAATCTAGAGTGAGACACGAGAAACCCTTTCACGGATCTCAGGCCCACACATGCGATGGCAGGAGGTGCAGAGGAACGGTGAGGTCTATAAACGTTAGATCTGACCCTGCACTTCTGCTCTCTCTGATTAACAGCGATTGTCTCTAGGAGAAAAGTGATGCGTGATTTTCTTCTTCTTCCCAGTGTTCTGTCTTTGCCACGTGTTCTGTCACAAGCAGGTTTTACTTTTTTGATCGAAGAAAATGAATCATATTTCTTCTTAAAAAGAGGGAGAGGGAAGAATGATAGACATAATTGAGGTGGGCAAAAAAAACCCGCCTTTTTTGCTAACCATTTTTATATTTGGAAATAGTAAGTAAATCACTAAACTTACCACTTCCCAACCCTTCAGATTCCTTTAAGTAAGCATCGTGCCTCCACCTAGAGTGTCTCCTCTGGGCATTTTAATCCTCTTTCTCTGGGTCCATTCTGGTTACCACACAGTAGTAGACTCGTTATAACTCTACTCAGTACAAAAAATGGGTTGAAATTAGGCTGAGGTGAGACTTGGACCTTTTAATCAGGTTTCATTTCAAAGAACCAGTGAGAAGCTGCCAAAAGGAAAAAGATACCGTGAATCCCCATGTAATTATTTTTAACGTAACTGTATTTTTTCAACCTGAGGTTAAAAATCTGGTAATGTCCCTATTTTTCTCCTAGGAAGAGTGGCTGAACTGCCAGAGAAACTGGCTCTACCTAGAGAGTATTTTTAACGCTCCAGATATTCAGAGGCAGTTACCTGCAGAGGCCAAGATGTTCCTTCAAGTGGATAAGTCATGGAAAGAAATCATGAGGAAGGTGAACCGGCTGCCTAATGCGCTCCGAGCAGCTACTCAACCAGGTAATAAAGAAACCACAAAGGAATTACGGTTATCTAAAAGGTCCATCACCTGTAAGATTCTAATAAAATGTGGTACATTCAACCCTTGATTCCAGTCAGCGTTGATGACCAGGAACATCTGTAGTACATTTGACACTCTTGCTAAACAATGTGAATCGAACACTGTTGTTATTTTATTACTATTTGCATTATTATTATCGTCATCATCGTCATCATATTTCAGCTCAGTTCACAGTTTGGGCACACAAGAATGTACTTCTTTTGCTGTTTTTAGAATTAGGGGATCCTGCCACAGAGTATCAGTGATGCTTCCATCTCACAATTCAGGCTACAAAAAATACATTTACATTCAGTTGACCTATTCTGTTAAAGTTCTCACAGACTTATAACCATAAAAATTTCCACACCGTATTTTAAGTAATTCATTAAGACCACTTACGAATATTGCCACTAATGGTAATTCTAATCGCAGGGTTGAAATGTGTTTTATTTATTTTTTAAATTAATTTTGATTGGAATATAGTTGATTTGCAATGTGGTGTTATTTTCTGCTGTACAGCAAACTGAATCAGTTATAGATATACATATACTCACTCTTTTTTAGATTCTTTTCCCGTACAGGTCATTACAGAGTATTGAGTAGAGTTCCCTGTGCTATACAGTTGAAATGAGTTTTAATAAGTTCTGTTTCTAGGGATGTGGAATCAAAGTCCTTCCGGGTGATTACACATACGTGGTGATTGAACTTTGCGATTTGTATCACAGCCTCAGCAGGATTGATTGTTGTTCTGCAAACGGCAGCACACTGCCTATCCTGGTGATACGGATAGAGGGCTTCCTTGTCAAGCAGAGGCAGCCTGCTGGACTATACTCTTTGCCCAAAGACTCTTACATAAAACATAAACAGGCAGGAAAAACTCTATGGGATGATAAAATCGAAAACCTTAAAACTTTGGGGCTTCAAGAGGCTGCCCACAATCCTTGGTTCCTGGTCCCCTTCCAGTCACAAATGCATCACTCCAGCCTCTGCTTCTGCCATCACATCTCCTTCTCTGCCGCTTATAAAGACCCCTGTGGGGAATTCCCTGACAGTCCAGTGATTAGGACTCCTCTCTACCACTGCAGGGGGCACGGGTTCGATCCATCGCTGGGAAACTAAGATCCCACAAGCTGCACAGCACGGCCAAAAAAAGAAAAAAAAAGACCCCTGGGATTACACTGGGCCCACTGCATGATCCAAGATAACCTCCCTATCCTATGAGCTGTAACTTAACCACATCTGCCAGGTGCCTTTTTCCATAAAAACTAACATATTCTCAGGTTCTCAGGATTAGGACATGGGTATATCTGAGAGACCTTTATTTTGCCTAGCACATCCACTTAATGTGCATATCCAAACCTTTTGCTGCTAAAATATTAATGTGTTTTATTACAGAGTGCTGCCCCAGTGCCAACTGGACTTTTGTTATATAATGTAACTTTTGAAATTTAAAAAAATCCAAAATACATTTGGTCCTAGGGATTTCAGATAAAGGAGTGTGGACCTGTATATATCATTTCAGATGATGATAAAGCAGTGAAGAAAAATTAAGCAGGGTAAAGGCGCTAGAGAGTAGTTGGGGGCTGCAGTGTGTGTGTGTGTGTGTGTGTGTGTGTGTGTGTGTGTGTGTATGATGAAAGGATTTTTTGATAAAGTGGCTTTTGAGTAGAGATCTGCAGGAATGAGGAAATGAAACATGTTCGTGGATCTAAGGGAGGATTGTTAAAGGCAGAGAGAAGAACAAAGACCCTGCGATAAAAGCATGCTTAGCGTACATGACTGTCACCAAGGAAGCGAGAGTGGGGTGGAGTGCAGCACACAGGAGAGGGCTTAGGAGTGAGGCCAGAGAGGAGAGTGTGCTTGGGTGGCGGGTTGGGGATTGGATTAGGTCACTGATCACGCAGAGACTCGGAGACCGTGGAAAAGACCAGATTTGATTCTCAGACAGGTGGGGAAGCCAGGCACTGTGATACGCACCAAAACATCAACATCAAGTGAGACATGAATCTTGCTCCTAAAGGTGCTGCAGTTTACTGATAAAGACATAGGATGCTATTGCCACAATTTTTTTGCATCTAAATATGGCAGAAAAAACAGAAGACATGAGTAAGAAAGTGACAGAGAATGTGTAGTGTTTAGAGAATGGCAACTGTTTGGCTTTGGTTTATGCACTCCCGGCTCCCAAAACTGGGGGATGACAGATTAAAAGGTTTCAAATTAATTACCTGTTCATCTGTGACAAATACCAAAATTAATGTTATTATTAAAAGTTATAGTTAACATTCTTAGCCAACACCCCCAATTTTAACTTATTAGACCATTCTTTCATCAAATAAAAGCAAAACTTTAAAAATGTTAATATCATATTTTACTTCCACTTAAAATTATATTCTCTATTTATTTTAACACAACTTTACCAGTACCTTTTTTTTCAATGAACAGGACTTCTGGAGACTTTTCAAAATAATAATGCATTACTTGACCAAATTCAGAAGTGTCTAGAGGCATATTTAGAATCAAAAAGAGTTATCTTTCCAAGGTAAGTTTATAAAGCTACCAACAATATTTTTTAGTAGTTAAGAGTATCCATGGGCTTCCCTGGTGGAGCAGTGGTTGAGAGTCCACCTGCCAATGCAGGGGACACGGGTTCGTGCCCCAGTCCAGGAAGATCCCACATGCCGCGGAGCGGCTGGGCCCGTGAGCCATGGCCACTGAGCCTGCGCATCCGGAGCCTGTGCTCCGCAATGGGAGAGGCCACAACAGGGAGAGGCCCGTGTACTGCAAAAAAAAAAAAAGAGTATACATTAACTTGTTAAGATATATTTAAAAACAAGCTCTAAAATCAAAACATCTGGGAACCAAAGAGAGAAACAAGAAAGATATTTCATAATAGCAATCCAGCTAATATCTTGATTGGGGCGTGTAAGTGTCAAGGATAAATACACAATATTTGGTTTAAGTGGATAAGTACCCAAGGTGCTGGAAGGATTCTTGATCACAGCATCGTTTCACTGCTGGGTGTGTATGTGTGTACCTGCATGTGTGTGCGTGTCCACAGATGGGTATGTAAAAAGTTAGAGACCTTTGTTGCCTGAGCTGGTTTCTTTAGGTTAATTGGTGGCCTAAGAGGGTTACTGTACAAGTCATCTAAGAGGTCATTGCACAAATTCCAAATGAAATTTTTTACTCATCCATTCATTCTAGAAACATACCAAATGTTTTGCTCAGTGATAAAAATACAAAGAAGAAAAGGCCAGATCCCCACTCTAATGGAGCTCGTGGTTAACAGGTGGACAGTCATGTAAATACACCATTTCAATATAATTATATATGACTACCTGATGGTAGCAAGTGCTCCAGACTTCAGTCATTGGGGCACATTGTACCGTAACACAGACAATATCAAAAAATGGCTCATCTTTCATGGATTTTTCCTGTTAGATATAAAGGAGATGGCTGTTAAGGTCTCTCCTAGGACAAGCACTGAGTCAGCCAGGGTTAGGTGCTTATGTGGGTTACTTGGATAAGAGGGGTTGTTGCTGGGTACCAGGACTGGGTATGTGTGTGCACAAGATATCCAAGAGCTGGAGGATTTGATTGAGTTTGACAGATTCAGGCAACATGGGAAAAGACAGAAGAGTTTGAGGTTTGGAATGTGCCTTTTATTTCACTCTTAAATCAGTGGTTCCTAACTTGAGTCTCCCAAGACCAGAGAAAATCTATACCCTGTTTTAATCTTTAGAGAAATCTGGACACAAATTTACCTGTGATAATATTGAACACCAAAAAGCATCAACTTTTATTTTTCCTTTTGTTTAGAATTACATCAACAAGTCTACAGTGTTTATTATATCAGAAGGCTCTGTACACCACTGATTTCATGCTCCAAGCCTTAATGAAGGCTTACTATGAGCCATGGACCAAGTTAGGTTCTGGGGACTCAAGGTGAATATAACACTGTTCCTTCTCCCACAGGGCTCATAGTCCAATCTTGACAGTTATCTGTTTCATTAGTTGAAAAGAGGCAGGGGTACAAATTATTACCATATGTGATATTTTAAAGAAGCAAGACTAATAGGGTGCAACCCAAAACATCTTTGTTTCTAATGACAGCCTCTGTGTTCTCTACTAGGGGCTAGTTTCTTCCTGTCCCTGGCCAAAATCTTGAGCAGGCCGCATGAATTTTCTGGTCATTCTCTGATAATAATACAAAAAGTTCTCATTACCTTAACCCATTAAATGATCTATAATAATCAAAACTCTGAACTTCTTTCAAAGTGAAAACATCCCCCTTCTCTGGCCTAAGCCTGTTGCAAGGCTGAAGGCTTTAGTGATGATGAGGATGTGTGGCATCAACCCTCCCCACTTCCTATTAAGTTCCTGAGGTCTCCAGTTTGGGGACAGGAAAGGGAGGAGAGGCAAGACGGCAGGAGAAGCCTGACTTGGCTGGTACCCAACTGGGCCCCTCTCTCACGTGGGGCCTTCCACGTGCTAATGGGATCCCTCCAATCCCGAGGGATGTCTCATAGGCAGCTTCCTCCACAGGAGTGAAGTGTCTTCTTCAGCCAGACCCTCATCCTTCTCGCTCATCCCTGGGCATCCAGGTGTGCCCCTTCTCCAGTTTTTTTTTTTTCCTAGGGTATCTTCATGTCTCCAAATGGCCCTGTTGGGCAGTATCTAAGAAAATCCCAGGCAGGATCACACCAGCATGGCCCCCATGTGTGTAGTCACAGAACCAAATAAGGTTCCTGCAGCCACCCATTCATCTATTCAACAAATTATGTACTGAATACCAGGTATATGTGAGGTACAAGGCCAGATTCTAGGGAAAACAAGTAATATATCTTCACTCTAGGAGCTCAAAGCCAAGTAACAGACATACAACCAAATCAGTATCTTAGCAAGTGCTGGCATCTTTACAATTTTTATGAAAAATATCTACCTTTTACGTACCAGGCACTCATTCCAGATGTTTGAGGTGCATCCACAGTAATCTTTATAAAAATCATATTTAGAGACACGTGGCCTCCCAGACCCAGGACCCATGGGATAGAGGTCCAGTAAGCCAGTGGTTGAGGACGATATGTGGCTAAGGGATTTATCTTTCATGTCCATACAAGACTTTGCTTCAGTTTCAAGTTACATTTTAAGCATATTCTTTCATCTAGATTTTACTTCTTGTCAAATGATGAGCTTCTGGAGATTTTGGCCCAGACACGAAATCCCCAAGCTGTGCAGCCACACTTAAGGAAATGCTTCGACTCCATTTCAAAGCTCGAATTTGCTCTCGTGCCTCCAGCGGAGGGAAGAATTCCTGGCATGGAGGCAGAGCCAGAAAAGATTTACACTAATGATATTTTAGCGATGCTGTCACCAGAGGGAGAAAGGGTAAGGGCTTTTTGTTTATGATTCTTTATGCATCAACTTTGTTACTCTTCTAGGGTGGAGGGTAGAGGTTTATTCAGCATCAGCTAAACATTCATCAAGTGCTACTGTGATCTGGTCTTCTGCCGGCTCAGCAATTTCAAAGATAATCAACGATAAAATTCTTGCCCTCGAAGAACTCAAAGTCTAGCAGAGACATAGTCAAACAATTGAAAAGCCCCACAGAAAATGCAGTAACAGAAGCTCTGTTCTTGGGAACAGGGTAGAAAGTACTGGAGCCAGGTCTTAACTCTTCATAAGGGGAACAAGAGTAGGGTGGTTAAGAGCTAGTTCTACTGCCCGGACACATGGATTCCACTCCCAATCTGTAAAACAAGGATTAGTAATACTGCCTGATTAATGAGTTGCTGGGGATTTTCAAGTGTGTATGTAAATTACTTAGAACAGTACTGAGCGGGTGCTATGAAGTATTAGTTGTCATTGTTTGGCAGCAGCCTCTCCGGGGCCCGGCACAGTGCCTGTAAACACCAAGCAAGTGAATGCATTAGTAGACTGTGGGGATTCAAGTGGCCAGACAGAGGAGAATCACACATACACACACACAGGCAGCCAAGGAAGGTGGAGAGGAGACATGGGAGGGACAGCATTCCATACAGAGAAATTGTGCAGGGAAATGCCAAGGATTTCAGTCCAGGTAGAGCACAGTAGTGTATCTATGGGATTGGAAGGAGCCCATAGACATTTTTCTTGTCCTACACATGCACCCAATGCTCATAGCAGCATTATTCACAATAGCCAAGACATGGGAGCAACCTAAGTGTCCACCAACAGATGGATGGATAAAGAGGACATGGTATATGTATACAATGGAATATTACTCAGCCATAAAAAAGAATAAAATTTTGCCATTTGCCACAACATAGGTGGACCTGGAGGGTTTTATGCTAAGTGAAA
Source organism: Neophocaena asiaeorientalis asiaeorientalis (assembly GCF_003031525.2). NCBI lineage: Eukaryota > Metazoa > Chordata > Mammalia > Artiodactyla > Phocoenidae > Neophocaena > Neophocaena asiaeorientalis. The sequence continues at coordinate 1,821,413 of NW_020173116.1, forward strand.
TAAATCAGACAGAGAAAGACAAATACTGCATGTTTTCACTTATATATGGAATCTAAAAAGTAATACAAACTAGTGAATATAACAAACCAGAAACAGATTCACAGGTATAAAGAACAAACTCGTGGTTACCAGTGGGGAGAGGGGAGGGGGAGGGGCAAGATAGGGGTAGGGGATTAAGAGTTACCAACTACTATGTATAAAATAAATAAGCAGCAAGGATATATTGTCCAGCACAGGGAAATACAGCCATTATTTTGTAACAACTTTAAATGGAGTATAATCTATAAAAATATTGAATCATTATGTTGTACATGTGAAACTAATATAATATTGTAAATCAACTATACCTCAATAAAGAAATTTTTTTACTTGTCCTAAATTGATCCTCTTGCAAAAGAATTTGTTCATCACTAGTGCAAAAGAGAAAGGGGAAGGCCTAGGCTAGGATCCAGGGAAAACATGACATTTAAAGGGAGTGTAGAAGAAGAGCAGATGCAGAAGCCCAGACAACCAGGGCAGTCAGGTCATTGGTAGTCCAAGAAATAAATATGAAAAGGGTTTTAAAGCGTCGATTGGACTGGATGATTGGGAGAGCACTGGTCACCTTAATGACCTGAACAGATTTAGAGGAGTGGTTGGGGCCAAAAATCAGATGGCAGGAAGTAAGGGAAAAAAGTGGAGGAATTCATTTAGTGCACATAAACTCCTCTTTCTGGGAGTTGGCTCCAAAGGGAAGCAGTGAAATAAAGCACCAAGTGGGGCCGGGGGAGAGGGGCGGTGTAAAGAGAGGGGTAGAGTATGTATCAGTAGAAGTGCCAGTGTTCATGTTCAGGCTTCCATGTTTACCTAGCTCAGGGTTCCGTTACAAAGTACACAGAGTGTACAGCCTACATGTTATCACAGTCTGATTATCTTCCAGGTGAGCCTGGGGAAAGGCCTCAAGGCCCGAGGCAACGTGGAGGAGTGGCTGGGCAAAGTGGAAGAAGCCATGGTCACGTCTCTGCGTCGCCTGTGCAAAGCTGCCATTGCTGACTATCTGGGGAAACCGAGGACAGTATGGGTGATCGCCGGCCACCCTTCTCAAGTAACTTACACTCCTTAAATCTCCGCCTCTGGATCCTGTTTGGGTGAGATGCATCACACACTGAAGAAAGGTGTTTCCATGCAGGTGATACTGACCATTTCTCAAATCATGTGGTGCCGCGATTTGACGGAGTGTTTGGAAAGAGAAGACGGTAATCATTTAGAGGCCCTGGAAGCTTTTGAAAAAGTAAACTTTGAGGTGAGATTACGGCAGGGTGACATCGAACATAGTGCCGTGCCAGATGGTCCCAGTGGCTTTTATTGGCGTGGTTAATGCAAATTCACTACTTCAGAAATTGTAAGCCTCTGACATGACATCCAAAGCTTTGGGCTTCTCACTAAAACTATTTCTGTTCAAGTTTTCTCAGCGACACTACCCTGATGTTTGTGTAGTATGTATATGAATATTAAAAATAGAAGGAAAGCGTAACTCAAGAGGAAAATGTCAGGATTATAATGGTTTGCCACCTTTAAGAAGAAATGTTATCCTGGGTCCTGATCTCTCTCCTAGAAGTGGATTCAATCCCGGAAAACCACAGGATTTGTGCCATTTCTATTCTTAGGCCCAACATGTGCTTTTCTACTGTTTTATAGAAGCCTCAGGCAACTATCAATAAAGCAATAAATAATTGAATGAATTAAATACCATTCTACACAAATTTTTGAGCTATTGTTGGGAAATGCAACTTTACAGCCAGGCCACATCTTTAACTCCAAATTCAATTCTACTTCCAAGCAATGTTGCATTTTTAAAGACTCACCCTTAAAACAGAAAAAGGAGGAAACAACCTTCTTGAAATAGGAAAAATCCTCTCTCATGAAGGTCCTCGATAGAATTTCAACTCAAAGAGCCCCAGAGAAAAGACTTGCTAAGGAAAGTCCCATTGACCTCTTTGTAGAGGTGGCCCCTGATCAGGGTCAGCCTGAGTGAAAAATCAGCACAACAGTTTAAGGCTTTCAGAGGCACTGCCCTTCTCTGAAAAAGATTTAACCATTTATGTGAAAATCAGGAACTCAATCTATCAAAAAATGCTTTCGTTTAATCAATCATTGGCTTGGTTTAAATGCTCAGGATTTCTGACTATTCCCCCCTCCCCCACCAAAAAAAAAAAAAAAAAAAACCTATCCCTGAAAATGAAGTGTACTACCTTAATCACATTAGATTTTTAAGGAGAACCTTCTTCTCTAGAGACATCATGACATGGTGGTTAAGAGCATGGGCTTTCCTTGAGGCAAATGTCTACTCAAGTGTAATTTTTGCTACTTGATAACTATGTCAATTTCCTTACCCTCTGTGACCCTCAGTTTCCTCTAATGTGAAACTGGGGTAAAGATAGTACTGTATTTCACAGAAGCCTTATAGGAATTAAATAAGTTAAACTGTTGTCCTGGGTCACAGAATTACAGATTCTCACTAAATTTGGAATAGACATTTGTCAAAACGATCTAATTTTATAGGTATCTAATTTTATAGATAGTTTCGAAAAATGCCTATTCCAAATTTAAGAGTAAAAAGATATATATGTAAGCTGATTTTTGAAAATTTTATATCACATTTTTTTTTAATTTTTAGAGATTAAATGCCCTGGCTGCAATAGTCCGAGGCACTCTTCCTAAATTACACAGAAACATCATAACTGCCTTAATTACTATTGATGTACATGCAAGAGACATAGTCACTGAACTTGTTCAAGCCAAGGTAACTCTTTCACTTAAATAAAATCATATATTTCTTTCTGAAATTAATGCATCTAATATGTGTATCATTGTCATCACTTATGTAGGTAGAGGTAGTTGAGTCCTTTGACTGGCAGAGACAACTGCGCTATTATTGGGATATAGACCTGGACAATTGTGTGGCGAGGATGGCGCTCTCTCAGTATACTTATGGCTATGAGTATTTGGGTGCATGCCCAAGATTAGTTATTACTCCTCTCACGGTAAGTTACTGATCATTTAGGTTCATTACTGCTTTTTCCCCACCAAAATAGTTCTGAAAAGTTTCCTCCTACCATTAACCCTCGAAAGGACTTGCCATGAATACATCTTTGTAAAGCAGAGATTTCCACTTTTTGATCATGTGCCTGGATTTTTTAGTATATTTCAATTGCTATAGAACCTTTCATAAAAAAATAATGACCCTCCTGCTATAGAAAGGAAAGGACTTATGAATTTGTGGCCAGAGTCAGTTCCCTTCAATAATGACAATTTGATAAATTTCTTCAGGATCGCTGCTACCTTTGCCTCATGGGGGCTTTGCAGCTCGACCTGGGAGGCGCACCAGCTGGTCCTGCTGGCACGGGGAAAACTGAGACTACCAAAGACCTTGCAAAAGCTCTCGCCATCCAGTGTGTGGTCTTTAACTGCTCCGATGGTTTGGACTACAAGGTACGGTCCTGGCATCTGAGCACTAAGTGTTTTATGTGGCTTTCTCTATTTGCAACATGACATAACAAAAGGAGAGAAAGGGGTGATGGCAAGCTAGGGAAAACTAGTGGGGCAAGGAATGATTAAAGTAGAATAAATAGAGCAAGAGAGGAGAGTCAACACAAGGCAATCCGAGTGGGCCAGTTAGGAATCAAGGCCAGGGGAGGATTGGTCAAGTGGTGGTGAGATTAAAGACCTGTTCGTGTCAGTAGGTAGAAAGAGGGGAGATGAGATACAAGACAGAATAGCAGGGAAATCTAGGAACAAGGAATAAGCTTACAGGAAGGGATGAGTTACGTACTGAAATGTGCGGTGTTACGTATTCAGAGTTACGTATTGAAAATGAAACATGTAGGAGGTGAGAATTCACGGTAAGATTTTTCATTGAGTAGTTATCAGAATTTTTCACTCTTAAAATTTATTGAGGGCTTCCCTGGTGGCGCAGTGGTTGAGAGTCCGCCTGCCGATGCAGGGGACACAGGTTCGTGCCCCGGTCTGGGAAGATCCCACATGCCGCGGAGCGGCTAGGCCCGTGAGCCATGCCGCTGAGCCTGCGCTCCGCAATGGGAGAGGCCACAGCAGTGAGAGGCCCGTGTACCAAAAAAAAAAAAAAAAAGAAGTTATTGAGACCTGGGACTTCCCTGGAAGTCCAGTGCTTAAGACTTCGCCTTCCAATGCAGGGGGTGCGGGTTTGATCCCTGGTCGGGGAGCTAAGATCCCACATGCCTCATGGCCAAAAAACCAAAACATAAAACAGAAGCAATATTGTAACAAATTCAATAAAGACTTTAAAAAATGGCCCACATCAAAAAAAATCTTAAAAAAACAATTATTGAGACTTCCAGAAAGTTTTTGTTTATATGTATGGATTACATCTATTGATATACACCATGTTAGAAATTTAAATTGCATTTAAAATATTTTGGGGGGGGGGATTTCCCTGGTGGCGCAGTGGTTAAGAATCCACCTGCCAGTGCAGGGGACACAGGTTCGAGCCCTGGTCTAGGAAGATCCCACATGCCGTGGAGCAGCTAAGCCCGCGCGCCACAACTAATGAGCCTGCACTCTAGAGCCCGCAAGCCACTACTGCTGAGCCCACACTCCACAACTGCTGAAGCCCATGCGCCTGGAGCCTGTGCTGCGCAACAAGAGAAGCCACTGCAATGAGAAGCCCACGCACTACAACAAAGAGGAGCCCCCGCTTGCCACAACTAGAGAAACCCTGCGTGCAGCAGCGAAGACCCAACGCAGTCAAAAATAAATAAATTTTAAATAAACAGGCTTTCTTTTAAATAAAGTAAAATAAACATATTTATTTGTTTTAAAATAACCATAATAAATTCATTACATGTTAGCATAAACACACTTTTTAAGAAAAATAACTATTTTCCCAAACAACTATACATAGTATAATCTATAAAAATATTGAATCACTATTCTGTATACCTAAAAGTAATGTAATATTGTAAGTCAACAGTACCTCAATAAAAAAAGTTGATGAGGATAATTCTTTATAGAAGAATCCCAGCTAATACATGCAGAGGGATAATATTAGAAATTACTATTTTGCAAACTCTAAAAAATTAATAGATCTGGTAATGATCAACTTTGCTAAAACCACATTAAAAGATTAATTGGAAGGTTTGTAATGGATGGATCAGGCTAATTATCCATTGGTCAATCAAAACATCACTGAAGGGGCTTCCCTGGTGGTGCAGTGGTTGAGAGTCCACCTGCCGATGCAGGGGAAATGGGTTCGTGCCCCGGTCCGGGAAGATCCCATATGCCGCGGAGCGGCTAGGCCCGGGAGCCATGGCCGCTGAGCCTGCGCGTCCGGAGCCTGTGCTCTGCAACGGGAGAGGCCACAACAGTGAGAGGCCCGCGTACCACATTAAAAAAAAAAAACCTCTTAAAATAAAAAATAAAAAAATCACTGAATTTGAGACAACCAGGAAACATGTATCTTCTTTGGTACACAATCTGAATTATTCCTGTTCAGAAATTTTTAAACCTCAAACTAATGAATTTAATTAAGTGTCTAGATTTAAATACAGCTTTCAAGAAGTATATAAGGTAGAGAAACATGTTAACCACAAGAATTCAATCAGCCAAATATGGAATGCAAGAAATTCCAAAGGGAAAATAACCTATAGACCTTTAAAAAATAAATTGCATAAAGGGGGGAGGATGCAGAGAACTGTTATAAATTTAAAGAGATTAAAAGACACATTAACCATAAGATAGATAGCTAGTGGGAAGCAGCGGCATAGCACAGGGAGAACAGCTCAGTGCTTTGCGACCACCTAGAAGGGTGGGATAGGGAGGGTGTGAGGGAGATGCAAGAGGGAGGAGATATGTGGATATATGTATATGTATGGCTGATTCACTTTGTTATACAGCAGAAACTAACACAACATTGAAAAGCAATTATACTCCAATAAAGATGATAAAAAAAAAGACACATTAAGCAGTGTTTGGACCTTGTTTGCGTCCTTATCCTACTGTAAAAGGATCATTTTAGGACCATTGTGGAAAATTGAACATGAACTGTTGTTAGATGACATCAAGGAATTACTTGGGTTTTGGTAAAACCAATTACTTGATTTTTGTTTGAATGTGTTAATGGTATTGGTTTGTTTTGTTTTGTTCTGTTTTTAGGTTCTTACACATTACAGAATCTGTGATGAAATACTAATGATGTCTGGGGCTTGTTTTAAAATACTCCAACAACAGCATAAAGTGTTGGAAGTATTTTAAAAAGAGCAAAATGTTGATGATTGTTAAACTGAGCACCTTCTTTTACCTCTTGTGTACGTTTGAAATACTCTGATACAAAAAGTTCTTTTAAAGTATAAAGCATCAAAATTAAAATGGCAGAAATACCTCCAAAAATTCTTTTTTAATGGTTAATCAATTGCTACACAATTAGTGTCTTTCAAAAAGAGGTGCGGGGGAGAAATTAGCCCCTGACCGCTATCAGTTGGGAGCTGGCCAGGTTCAAACAGACTCTGTGCTTCTCCAGTTGAACTCAGACAGCTTCATAGACCACCAACGTCAAACTTGGTCACTTTGTGCCCCTGATGCCGTGAGACAAAAACCACACCATAATCAAATCTGAGAACAGACACAAACAAGAACTCTGTCCAAACCACAAAAATGACCGAATATCCTCCTCTCTCCACTAAATGGAGTAACTGCTACATCTTTACTGACACCTTGAGCCACACTGCCCTATAGACTCCTAGATAGATGTTATTATGATACCCATCAGAGAATCACCTCAGCTTTCTGCCAACAAAAATTTAGAGTGACGTGGTGTCCCCTAAAAAGGCATGTTCAAGTCTTAATGACTGATAACCTGTAAATCTGACCTGATTTGGAAGTAGGGTCTCTGCAGATACAACCAAGCTAAGCTGAGGTCTTACTGGACCTGGATGAGCCCTAATCCAATAATTAGTGGATTTGTAAGAAGAGGAAGATTCGGTTATAGACACACAGAGAGGAGAAGGCCATGTGAATATACACAGGAGGTGAGCCAAGGAACACTCAGCATTGGCTGCAAACATGAAAAGCTATGAAGAGATGAGGAAGAATACTGCCCTAGGACTTTCAGAGTGAGTATGGCTTGGCCAACACCTTGATTTTAGACTTATAGACTCCAGAACTATGCAAGAAAAAAATTCTGTTGTTTTAAGCCACCTAGTTTATAGTCATTTGTTACAATCGCCCTTCAAAACTAATACATAGAGCAATACCCTGCTTCATTGAACCTTCCTCAAACTTGTCTATAAGAAATCCTTTTAATGTTCTTTTACTGAGACATCTCATGGTTTCCCATGGTCTGTGGTCTCCCTTATTGCAATAAGCAATAAACCCAATTTTTTTTTACCATGGATGAGTTCCAGCGGTCTTTTTGTTTTTTAACATCTTTATTGGAGTATAATTGCTTTACAATGGTGTGTTAGTTTCTGCTTTATAACAAAGTGAATCAGTTATACATATACATATGTTCCCATATCTCTTCCCTCCTGTGTCTCCCTCCCTCCCACGCTCCCTATCCCACCCCTCTAGATGGTCACAAACCACCTAGCTGATCTCCCTGTGCTACGCGGCTGCTTCCCACTAGCTATCCACTTTACATTTGGTAGTGTATATATGTCCATGCCTCTCTCTCACCTCGTCACAGCCTACCCCTCCCCCTCCCCACATCCTCAAGTCCATGCTCTAGTAGGTCTGTGTCTTTATTCCCGTCTTACCCCTAGGTTCTTCATGACCTTGTTTTTTTCTTTCTTAGATTCCATATATATGTGTTAGCATACGGTGTTTTTCTCTTTCTGACTTACTTCACTCTGTATGACAGACTCTAGGTCCATCCACCTCACCACAAATAACTCGATTTCATTTCTTTTTATGACTGAGTAATATTCCATTGTATATATGTGCCACATCTTCTTTATCCATTCATCTGTTGATGGACATTTAGGTTGCTTCCATGTCCTGGCTATTGTAAATAGAGCTGCAATGAACATTTTGGTACATGACTCTTTTTGAATTAAAGCTATGGGCATTGACTGCAGGCATGCTATAGAGAGAGAAACTTTAGCAAAGAACCCATATTGAAGATAAAGATCTGGAATTTTTAAAATTGAGATGTAATTGACATATTATATTAGTTTTACATGTACAACATAATGATTTGTTATATGTATGTATTCCAAAATGATTACAGTAAGTTTAGTTAACATCCATCACCACCAATATGTTTTCTATGTCTTTGAGTTCATGTTTTTTTTAGATTCCACATAGTAGTGATATCATACAGTATTTGTCTGACTTATTTCACCTAGCATAATACCCTTGAGGTCCATCCATTACATATTGTCACAAATGTGATATATATATCACAGCACATTTTCTTTATCCATTCATCCATTGTTGGAAACTTAGGTTGTTTCCATGTCTTGGTTATGGTAAATAATGCTTCAATGAACATGGGGATGCAGATATATTTTTAAGTTAGTGATTTTCATTTTCTTTGGGTAAATACCCAGAAGTAGAATTGCTGAATAACATGGCACTTGTGTTTTTAATTTTCTGAAGAACCTTCATAATGTTTTCCATAGTGGCTGCACCAATTTACATTCCCACCAACAGTGCACAGGGGTTCCCTTTTCTTCACATCCTCACCACACCTGTCATTTCTTGTCTTCTTGATAATGGACATTCTAACAGGTGTAAGGTGACGTCTCACTGTGGTCTTGATTTGTATTTCTCTGATGATTAGTGACGTTGAGTATCTTTCGGGGTACCTGTTGACAATTTATTTATGTGTCTTCTTCAGAAAAGTGTCTTTGCCCATTTTGAAATTGGTTTGTTTGTTTTCCTATTGAGTTGTATGATGTCTTTATAAATTTTAGATATTAACCCCTTATCAGATATATGATTTGCAAATATGTTCTTCTATTCCTTAGGTTGCCTTTTCATTTTGTTGATGGCTTCCTTTGATGTACAGAAAGTTTTCAGTTTGATATAGTCCCATTTGACCTGGAATTTTCTTCTTTTAAAACTTCTGTCCCATTAATATCCTTTGAGAAGTCTTCTTGTACCCCCCACCACCCGGGGAATGAAACCATTGCTCTACAATATGAAGGAGCTCCTCAGCTTTGTCATCCATAAGACCAGCTTCTTCTTTAGTCTTATCCATTCTGTTGTTTAGTCTATCTATTTCATTTTTGTAATCTTGACTATAATATGATTAATTTCCAGGGATTATTTCTTATCTCTCACTAATTCTTTATTTGAGCATCTTGTTTTATGATAGGAATGCAATTTCCTCTAAAATCTCTCTGAGGGTTCCATTTGAATTTTTAAATCTTTTCTTTTGTTTTCCAAATTACCTCCATTTTCTTCAGGGTTGCTCATTTAGTTTATTCTTCTTCTCTCTTCCTTGATGGTGATGTTTCTCAAATGTATGTTGACTTTTGCTACTTAGTTCTTAAGTGAGCACTGAGTTGATTAGTGAGAACGAATTGTTTCCTCAAAAGGTCCCTGCCTTAAATGAAAAAGCTCCCGTGATCTCTGTGGGAGTGTAGGATGTTTGGTTAGCAGGCTTCCCCATACAGTGTGTGGGCATGGGCAGCCAGGAAGCCAGAAACATTTTATAAATGCCAAAATAATAAGGATTTTTCTTCTAGTAGTGAAGTTAAGTGGGTTTCACTCTTGGATGGAGCTGTCTATCCTTTTGACTCTCAGTTGAGTAAAGTGGAGGTCTGAAATCATCTATCTTTTTCATCTCTGCTTTCCTTATCTCCCAAGCCTAATGTCTTCTTCCAATATCTCCTTATATCTCCCGAAGACAGACCTCCCCCTTTCTCTAAAAGGCAGTCCTTGGGTTTTAGGCTGGAGGGAGAGTGTCAGCACTGCCAGCCTTAAGAGCCCTGTTTACTCTACTTGGAATAAGGAGAGGGAAGGACAGAGAATGGAAGGACCCACAAACCTGATCTTTCCAAGTACTCATCTTTGGCTAATTCCCAAGGATCACCCTGGGACCTGTGTCTGCTTTTCTTGCATGTATTTCTGTTGGGTTCGGAGTTTCTTGGAGACCCCCCTGAAGGGCAATTCTTCATTCCCTCTGTCTTGGGCCTGCATTCTGCCCTTCTCAGTTGAATAATCTGTATCTATGTACTTTCCATCTTCCAAGATTTTTTTTTCAAAACTTTCTTCCTCCTGCTGGTTTCCCTTCCATTATACTTTTATCAAACAGGTACAGGTATAAGTGTAGATACAGAAATGGAGAGAGTTCTACCTTTCTGTCATTCATGGGCATTTAGGAGGAAGGGATGGTAGCAGTATATGCTCAGTTGACCATCTTGAAACAAACAAAAAAACATTAGCTCTATTTTTAAAGAGATCGTATAATGAAATATTTGTAAAAATGCTTAACCCAAAATTCAAGTCTCTTAAGGAACTTTCCTGTGTAGATAGCCACAAGTACATATTCATTCTCCTCCACCATTAAGATTCTGCTGTAGAAGAAATTAACAACCATTACCCTGTGCAGCTGTGCTTCTGCTCAGTGGTTCCTGTTTGTTGTCCGCCATGTGTAGTACCTGGTAAAGATGATGAAAGCTTCTACCAGTAAAGTTTTTCAAGGTTTTCTTAAGTCATTGAGTGTGTCTATTCTAGGTGTTAGTTTCTTTGGGAACCTGTGAAGTATTTACATAGGTGAACAGAGGTTATGAAAAAATAGGAAAATTGGTCAGATTGTCATTTTATTTAAAAATAAAAATTAGCTTCAGATCATTTATAGAGAAGACAAAAAGATATTTCCTCTTAGAGAAAGGTGTTAACTTCTGACATAAGACCAGGATTCACATAACACCATTGCTGATTTCCAGATACCACCTATTTTCCTTTTACTATTTCAGCTCAAAATTTAACTTTTGAAAGAGTTCAACTCTACAATATATAGTTGAATGTATTTTGATTTCAGATGATGGGGCGCTTTTTCAGTGGTCTGGCACAGTCAGGGGCCTGGTGCTGCTTTGATGAATTTAACCGAATTGACATAGAAGTTTTGTCAGTCATCGCACAGCAGCTCATTACCATCAGGAATGCCAAAGCTGCAAAGGTAAGGCGCTGGTCAGTTGTCTGTGGAGATCACGTTTCTTAACTTCATAATGAATTTACAGCATGTTGCATCTTAGGAAGGACAGTGCTGACTTTAGCCTATGTATTCCAAGTTTCCAGTGTCATTGGTGAGTATTACAGCCATGGGACTTAGTTGGATGAATAATTGCTCATCCAGGCAACACAGAGAAACAACTGTATGGCAGACATCGTGCTGGGACCTGAGGATACAGAGTTGGTGAGACTCAGTCCCTGCCCTCATGGAACCTTGTTCTTCCCACCCTCAACACACGTGCACATGCGCGCGCACACACACACACACACACACACACACACACACACACACACTCTTGTACTCCCTGTCCCTTTCTCCTCCACCTCTCTTTTCCTCCTCACCTTTCTTATTCTTGCCTTTGACATATACTTCTCTGCTAGGTTTCTCTAATGCTGCCTTATCTAGGCTCTACTGCCTTCCTCATGACCCCTAGTCTCAGTCTATTGCTGGTAGAAAAATGAGAGAGGAGTCCTGGAAAACCCAGGGGAACCCTGACTCTCCAGAACTCACTGGACTGGAAAAGCCAAGGAGTATAGGGCCAGGTGAAGATATTAAAATGGCCTCACTATTTAAAATCTGATTTAGCCCATATGAGCATGTTCCTGGAGAAGGGTTTTGTACTGGGAAGGTGATGGCAGTGAAAGATGGGACCAAGTCCCCTACCACTCTGTGTTGACCTTGTGAGATTATGTCATGAAGTCACCAAAGGGCAGATTGATGTTCAGCCAGTACAAACCAGAACAGACTTGCCAGTTGTTTAATATTTAAATAGTCACTGCCTCGAGCCCCTGGAAGGTCCCCACCATTACCTTGGCCCCTACCTGAAAAGTCTCAGACCTCCTCAGGATCCAGCCACAAGGGTTCATCCTGACATACCAAAGGGGCCTCTGGACCCAGCTCCCGCTCTAGGGACAAGAGCCATTCTCATCGGAAAGTGCACTGCTAAAGAGCTGTTAAATATTTTATTGCCTCTACAAAAAAGCATATTATAGAACAAGTAAAAAGAAAACAGAAATTGGACTTTTACCAGCTACTAAATTGTACACGTCATTGTACTTTACACTTATTTCATCTTCACACCAAACCAGTGTGAAGTAGATGGCGTTTTCCCAAGCTACAGGTCAAAAAGATTCAGAGACATTAAAACATTTCTGGGAACAACATAGAACCAAGACACACATCTAAATCTGTGTGACCGTGGGGTCCACGCTCCTCCAACTACACACCCTCCAGGAGACCCACATTAAAATCAGGGACCACCAGATATAACATAATGTCAGTCATTATCATCATCCTGAGTGCTTAGCATGCTTAGCAAAGCCTCAGGAGCAAGGGAGAAGGAACCAGAGAGAACGCAGGCAGCCTTGAAGCATTGCCAACTGGAGGGCAACCATGTGAGGTGAAAGGAAAGTAGGAGGACATCTGAGACTAACCAAATCTCACCCTTGACTTTGCCAGTGGTCAGAGGAGATAGTTGGAGTAGAATACGTCCCCTAGAATACGTGAAGAAACTAAAGCACAGCAATTTACAGGTTTGAATAACACAAAAGCCATTAAACAGCAGCAGGACTGGGGTCTCCACTTGTGGGGTCCAGCACTTTCTCCTCCAGGCTATGACACATCACCCCACCTCCATCATGGTCTTCCCCTGTATTCTTTGTGACTGAATATAGTGCCTTCATTCAGTCACCCACCTAGAATTCTGGAATTCGTCTTGAATTTTTCCCATTGCTATCAACCCCAGAATCTAAGCCATCACCAAGTCCATTCAATAGATCTCTCTCGGGGCTTCCCTGGTGGCGCAGTGGTTGAGAGTCCGCCTGCCGATGCAGGCAGGGGACGTGGGTTCGTGCCCCGGTCCGGGAAGATCCCACATGCCGCAGAGCGGCTGGGCCCGTGACCCATGGCCGCTGAGCCTGCGCGTCTGGAGCCTGTGCTCCGCAACGGGAGAGGCCACAACAGTGAGAGGCCCACGTACCGCCAAAAAAAAAAAAAAAGAAAGAAAGAAAAGAGAGAGGTCAGTGTAGCTGTTGGGCATGGTTGTGGCGGAAGAATGATTTGTATAGTGCAGAAAAACCAAAAAAAAAAAATAGATTGCTCTCATCTCCAATAAGAACTCCCTAATTCTGGCTCTCCTCATCTCCCCAGTAACGCTCCCTACTGGTCCCCCTGTCTGTAGTTTGTCTAACCTGTCCAATGCCATCTTTGTTCCTATCACTCTGCTCAAAACTCTCTGTTTCTGCCCATCCATGGAACAAAATCTAAATTTTTTAGCCGAGCATGCAAAACTTATGATGCTCAGGCCCCAGCCTACTTACACTTTCCTCCTAGAACTTTTCCCTTTAGCAAAGTGAATAGCTGGCCATTCCCTGAAAATGCAATGCTGTTTCTTGTTCTTGTTCCCTTTGACTGGAATGGCTGCCCTGTTCATCTATGGGAAATGCCCTCTTCATTCTCTGGGTCTGACACAGGCTTCCCTGCTTCTCCTATGAGCTTTGCTCCCTGCGGGCTCTGCACACACCTCCACTGTAGCATCGATTGCACTGCGCCCATTCCTAACCCATTGCCTGCCTGGCACAGATGCTCAACGGGTGTTTGCTATTGAATGAAAGTGAAGGGGTAATTCCAGTGACTCTAACAGTGGGCCTCAACCACTCAAGGACTAAGATCAGATTCGAATTTCTTAGGGACTCCAGAAGGTAGTGGCGGAGAAGGTTTAGTGGCCATTAAATCTAAGTTGAATTGAGGAGTCTCAGCACAAGATGTTGAGGCCTAGAAGATTACAGGTCTGGCCAGGAAGGCGGAGACACCTGGGACAAGGCAGGGGCAGGAAGGCAGAGAGCAGGAAGCACGTAGCCCGGAAGAGATTGGGAGTGGGTAGGACAGAATCAGGAGCGAAACATTCCCAACAGCAGAATTCAGTAGTCTTTGCTTGAATGCATGTTACACAAGTTTTGTACTCGAGTAGTAATTATGGGAAAGAATTTACAGATGTCGGGGGACGTGTTAACTTATATTTTCTCTTTCCCTTCAACAGCTCTCTAGATTCATATTTGAGGGGCGGGAAATAAAGTTGGTTATGACTTGTGCAGCCTTCATCACAATGAATCCTGGATATGCAGGCAGAACCGAGTTGCCAGATAATTTGAAAGCCCTGTTTAGACCCTTTGCGATGATGGTTCCAAATTATGCATTGATTGCAGAGGTGAGCTTCACATTATAAAGCAGCAAAAACTTAAGCTTGTTTCTTTTATTTGGTATTTGATTATTGTGGTAGAAAGTTTCCCTTATGAATGCAGTCTAGCCAAGGTTATACAGTATTGTTTCCTCTTAAGTGTGTAGATATGATCGTTACCACATAGAATGTTTTGTTCTGTGTGTATGTGTGTGTGTGTGTGTGTGTGCATGTGTGTTTGTGTGTATGTGTGCAGCTGCTATATCCCTAAAGCCCAGGATGGTATCTGGAATATAGTAAGCCCCCAAAACTGGAATGAATAAGTAAGTATAATTAGCCAGTTCATTGGGGTTCATCAGTTTGTCTCTAGGAATTAAAATGTCTAGATTATTCTAAAAAGACTGTATTATTCTCACTTCTCTCGCTGCATTATTTTTTTTTTATTAGAGTCAAGGGATGTTAAGTAAAAGCAATACTAATCACTAATGATGGAGGGCAGGGATTTGTTTCTAGTCTGTATCAACTTAGTCAAGAAATAGCAACATTAATAAGCTAATTATTTATGATTGCATTTGTTCCTTCTGTATCTATCTAGGAATCTTTCTATTTAAACTGTTTTTTTGTTTCTTCATACTAGTTAACACCCAGTGTATTAAATTGTATATGTATTTTTCTTGGCACTTTTTACCGAGGCATAATTTATATATAGTAAAGGGCACAGATCATAAGGGTACAACAGAGTGATTCCTTACACATGTATTCACCTGTGTGATCACCAAGACCAATATATAGGATGTTTACAGGACTCCGGAAGGCCCCTCATGCTCGGTGCTATATTTCACAGCAAGGGATGCTACCCCTTTTCGAACGGAGCTTCTCAGAAAGCACATATTACTCCTGTGGCTGATAAATTCCTGACAACAGCTAATTTAAAATATTCCTCTACATGAATTAAAAGTAATTGCCTAAGAATAGAATAGACCATGCCAAATCCTATCATTAGAAAAAGTACAGCTTTTATTAGTATAATGCCTACAGCATCTCATGAGTCCCCCAGTGTCCTCTGTGGGTAAGGTGGGGTGGTGGGCAGTTAAAGCAGGTGGCATCTTCACTCCAGACCCCTCTCTGGATAGAACAATAAATGACTTGCTCACTGTCCAAAACTGGTAGGAAGAAAACCAGGTTTGGAACTCAGTCCAACGTTGTGTTCACATCTCACGTTTTGTCCTATTGTTATATTACTCAGTAATTAACTGGAGAAATTTAAAAATCCAGTCTTCTGAGTGCTATTCCTATTGCTGTTACAGATTAAATGAATCAGGGTCTGTCATCAGTAAATATTTTTAATCACCTGCAGTGCACAGAGTACTGTGCTAATAGGTAGTGATAGAGGAATGAAAAAAACAGACACCAGTATGAAGTCTCTGCATTATCTCAAATCACAATTCCAAGGCCAACTGCAGTGATTTGAGTAGATTATGGATTGAAGGAAGTGTCCGTACCCACCTCCACGTATCATCACTGATTTGTTTAACCAAGGGTGCAGAAACTTGTCAGAGGCAAGGTGGCTTCCTAGGGCAGGGGAGAGGCTGCAAATCTTTGTGTAGCTTCCCTTGACTCCCAGGGAGCCTAAAGGGAGTGCATCACTGACACTGTCAGATCAGGGAAGCTCAGACATCCCCATATAATATCCCACCTTCCACCTTGTGGCACAAAACATTTTTCCCTTCAATCTTTACATCTCCTTGTTAAAGGGTATAACAACTTGGAGAGATACAATATAATACCTAAAGTAGATTTTGAATACATTGGTATTATGCTAATATGTTGTTATCAATATAACATAATAGGCACTGCATTATATTTTCCCATTCTAGGTAATTTTATATTCTGAAGGATTTGAATCCAGTAAAATATTAGCAAGAAAAATGACTCAGATGTATAAGCTTTGCAGTGAACAGCTCTCTCAGCAGGATCACTATGACTTTGGCATGAGAGCCGTGAAGTCTGTACTGGTCATGGCTGGGTAAGAAACCAAAGTGGGCAAGAGTCAAGTTTCCAACCATGTCATCACTTGCATTTCATGAGTAATTCACAGATGGCTCTTAAAACAACATAGCAAGTGATTAATAAATGTTAGCTGCTGCTGTTGTCATCATGATTACCTTGACACCCCCCTGCCACAGTGAAATGGGGCATCTCTCTTCATCCCAAGGTTCTTCACTGTGAGAACCAACATAGCTGCCCCCAGACCAAACCTAAGTCTCCACTAGGCTTTGGGTAACTTTTGTTTCCCCTGAACTCGTCACATACAATGGGTTTCAGTGTACAAAAGGCTTTACCACCATGAGGTAGGATGATGAGACTTAAAAGACATACAGTTTGTTACGCAGATACACTAATTAAGTCATACACATCACCTGACAAAGCGTACTTCAGTTTCATCATTCCATCCGCAGTCCAAGCTTTTATCCTAGACGCCCCCTCTCTCTTTACAGTTTGGTCCAAGGCTGAGCTTCTTTCTAGTTCCTAGTAGAGCAAGAGTCTTTTCTCAGGCCCCAGCTTCTCTCTTTATAACCTCTTGACATGCCCACCTGTGGCATCCCCAGCTTGTCCAGAGTCTCTGAGGGAATCTATCTTCTCAGGCCGTGACTCGCTGGCTCAAGCTCCACCCACACAGGACCCCTTCTGCCTGGCTCCTGTACCCCAGGCTTCTGCACAAATCTCCCTGCCTTTCTACCCTCTGTTCCTTCTTTCAACCTCCTAGATACAGTATTTCTCCTCTTTATAGGATTGCCATTAAAGGAAGAGGGATACTAAGGAGTTGAGACACGCTTGTATTCAGAGAACAGAACTACAGCCCACGGGCGAGACAGACAAAGGAGCAGTCACCTAGAATATAATGTGTGAGGGCAACCATGGGACTGTGCCCTGGGTTTGTTGGCAGGGGATGGAGGGACTTTCTAGAGGAGGGAATGTCTGAGCTGGATTTTGAAAGAAAAATAAGAGCCAGCAAAAGACCAAAGCAGAGCATTCTGGGATAAGAGAAAAGGGAGTCACGGGGATATGAATCATCATGATGTATTCAGGGAACTGTAAATACAGGTTGGATAAAGTCTGGATTGATGGGGGGAGTTTGAGAAAATGTCCTTGTCATTCTCCTCAAGGCTATGTAGCCTGTGCCTGACTTGTCCGTGTGCTCTCTTGGAGATGGACACTGGGCATGCAAGGGAAAATGGTACCCTCCTTCCAGCAGGAATCTGCAGTGGCGTGCCCTCCACAGCTTTCTGCAAGCAGAATCCCCGACCCACAGGTTTGGAAAATCAAGTTCCATGTTATGTTCTTGCAAAGTCATCTGAATTATTCCTTTAAATTTAGGTCTTTAAAAAGAGAGAACCCAGACCTAAGTGAAGATGTGGTATTGATAAGAGCTTTACGAGACTCTAACTTACCAAAATTCCTAACAGATGATGCTGTTCTATTCAGGTAAATTTCTAGGTGTGACAGATAAAGCATAGCTACTGTGTAGAGGTAAAGCATAGTTTATCTTCAGATATGTCTGCCTCTAACAAGGTATCATCTTTTCTAGAGACACCTATTGCAATTTTTAAAATACTAGTTTAAATAAAGATACTAAAGTTTTAGCCTCAATCCAATCGTTTATTTTTTTTCAAAATTCTGATCACCAAGCTGTATGCTATGCAAATTAGCATTTGGTTACAAACTCCTGACCTCAGAGAAATTCCTGACTCAAAAGAAGCAGATTTGGGCCCCCACATAAATGTGATTGCTTTTATCTATTTCTACTTTTATTATTTAGTTTTATGTTTATCCAAGTCACATAAGTATGTGGTTTTAAAAATAAAATGCTATTATAAGTTACTCTCATGAAAAACAACAGTTCCCTGCCCTTCACCAAGTCCCACTTCCCGAAGGCAATCATTTTTCAGTTCATTCATTCGTTCTTTCCTATTTCCCTCCATATTTTTTTAACATCTTTATTGGAGTATAATTGCTTTACAATGGTGTGCTAGTTTCTGCTCTACAACAACCTCCATATTGTTTAGTACCACGTTGATGCCATCTCATGACTTTTCCATTTTAGATGTTATCTATTAAGTTACTAACAGAGAGATGAGGGTAGGCACACGCACTTCTCCCCCTCCACCCATCCTCTCTGTGTAGTCATGTTACAATATAACTGGAGCTAAATATTCAGGATATCCATAATTTATTATAGAAATATAAATGTTACCCAAAGCTGCACTATCTTTCCCTTGTTATTAAATTATCTAGCTTTTCATCTTCCCTTCATATATTATCTTAATTTTTGTTTTTTATTCCTTTTACCTACTTTTGTATAAATGTTTCAAATTCTGCCAGAATATAAATCTCCTAAAAACAAAAACAAAAACGACCTTCAATCATACAAAATATTCTCTTGAATTTGTCTCCTTGGAGCCCTCATCCTCCTCTCTGATCTACACTGGTTGCCCATTACCCCTGGTGCATATCTGTCATCGTGGGATGCCCATTTATGACCTTGCTGGGGATTCTCTTTGCCTTTATCCACTATCAGATCCCCTGTTACCCAGAACATGTGTCTACTCACTTTTGGCAGAACATGATGAAAATTTCTATACAGTTATGTTTGCACAATTATGATATTGCTATGAGTGAGATTCTAGGAAGTACATTTCCTAGATCATGGGATATGGACGTTACAAATTTAGATAGATCCTATCAATAAGTCCTCCAAAGACATTTTACATTTATATAAACAGTTTTATGAAAATGCTCATATCCCTTTATATGTTTTGGAGGGAGAGATACCAAAATAGTAGCCTATTTTATGTACATTACTTTAATTATTAGTACCACTGAGCATCATTTCTTATGTTCATTACTCATTTATATTTATTATTCTTAGAGCATTATTCTATTGTGCTCTTTTACTTAGCAATTTGTGGGAAATCATAAACTTTATCTGGTATAAAAATTGGAAATATTCTCTAAGTCTATCACTCACTCTTTATGTTTAAAGGCTTTTGCCTCACAGAAGTTTGATTTTTGCTTGTTTTTATTTTTTCACTTTATCAACTTTTTTAAGTTATAGAATTTTTATCTTTTTGAGGTAGACTTTCTTAACACAGTGTTGTAAAATTCATCCCTTATATTTTCATCTAGTACCTTTTTTTCCTTGTTCTTTTTTTATCGACGTATAGTTGATTTACAATATTGCATTAGTTTCAGGTGTACAGCATAGTGATTCAATATTTTTATAGATTATACTCCATTTAAATTTATTATAAAATATTGGCTATATTCCTTGTGCTGAACAATATATCCTTGTAGTTTATTTGTTTTATACAGAGTAGTTTGTACTTCTTCATCCCCTACCCCTATCTTGCCCCTCCCCCTTCCCTCTCACCACTGACAACCACTCGTTTGTTCCCTATATCTTTGAGTCTATTTCTTTTGTTATATTCACTAGTTTGTTTTATTTTTTAGATTCCATATATAAGTGATAACATAAGGTATTTATCTTTCTCTGTATGACTTATTTCACGAAGCATAATACCCTCCAGATCTATCCACGTTGTTGCAAATGGCAAAATTTTATTCTTTTTATGGCTGAGTAATATTCCAACATATATACATACCAAATCTTTATCCATCCATCTGTTGGTGGACACTTAGGTTGCTTCCATACCTTGGT
Source organism: Neophocaena asiaeorientalis asiaeorientalis (assembly GCF_003031525.2). Lineage (NCBI taxonomy): Eukaryota > Metazoa > Chordata > Mammalia > Artiodactyla > Phocoenidae > Neophocaena > Neophocaena asiaeorientalis. The sequence goes on from NW_020173116.1 coordinate 1,841,501, forward strand.
TATTGTAAATAATATTGCTGTGAATATTGAGGTACAAGTATCTTTTCAAATTAGTGTTTTCATCTTCTTTGGATTTATACCCAGGAGTGGAATTGCTGGATAATATGGTAGTTCTATTTTTGGTTTTTTAAGGACCCTCCGTACTATTTTCCATAGTTGGCTGCACCAGTTTCCCACCAAGAGCATAGAAGTGTTCCCTTTTCTCCACATCCTTGCCAACATTTGTTGTTTGTGGTCTTTTTGTTGGTTGCCATTCTGACAGGTGTGAAGTGATATCTCATTGTGGTTTAGATTGGCATTTCTCTGATGAGTAATGATATTGAGCATATTTTCATGTGCCAGTTGGCCATCTGTATGTCTTCTTTGGAAAAATGTCTATTCAGGTCTTCTGCCCATTTTTTAATTGGGTTGTTTGTTTGTTTGATATTGTGTTGTATGAGCTATTTATATATTTTGGATATTAACCCCTTATCATTTGCAAATATTCTCCCATTGTCTTTTCATTTTGTTGATGGTTTCCTTTGCTGTGCAAAAACTTTTAAATTTAAGTAGGTCCCATTTGTTTATTTTTGGTTTTGTTTCCTTTGCCTTAGAGACAAATCCAAAAAATATTGCTACAATTTATGTCAAAGAGTGTTCTGCCTATGTTTTCTTCTAGGATTTTAATGGTTTCCAGTCTTACATTTTTGTCTTTAATCCATTTTGAGTTCATTTTTTATATGGTGTGAGAAAATGTTCTAATTTCATTGTTTTACATGTAGCTGTCCAGTTTTCCCTGCACCACTTATTGAAGAGACTGTCTTTTGCCATTGTATATTCTTGCCTCTTTTGTTATAGATTAATTGACCATAAGTGTGTGGGTTTATTTCTGAGCTATCCTGTTTCATTGATCTATGAGTTTGTTTTTGTGCCAGTACCATACTGTTTTGTTTATTGTAGTTTTTTAATATAATCTAAAGTCAGGGAGTGTGATACCTACAGGTCTTTTCTTCTTTCTCAAGATTATTTTGGCTATTTAGGCTCTTTTGTGTTTCCATACAACTCATAAAACTATTTGTTCTATTTCTGTGAAAAAATGCCATTGGTATTTTGAGAGAGATTGCATTGAATCTATAGATTGCCTTGGGGTAATATGGTCATTTTAACAGTGTTGATTCTCGTAATCCATGAGCATGATATATCTTTCCATCTGTTGTGTCTTCTTCAATTTCTTTCATCAGTTTCTTATAGTTTTCTGAGTACAGGTCTTTTACCTCCTTAGGTAGGTTTATTCCTAGATATTTTATTCTTTTTCATGTGATTGTAATTGGGATTATTTTCTTAATTTCTCTTTCCAGTAGATTGTTGTTAGTGTATAGAAATGCAATGTGTTTCTGTATATTGATTTTGTATCCTGCACCTTTACCAAATTCATTGATGAGCTCTAGTAGATTTTTGGTTATGTCTTTAGGATTTTCTATATATAATATGATGTCATCTGCAGAAAGTGACATTTTTACTTCCTTCTTTCTAATTTGGATTCCTTTTATTTCTATTTCTTATCTGATTGCTGTGACTAAGACTCCCAATACTATGTTGAATAAAAGTGGCAGGAGTGGGCATACTTATCTTGTTGTGATTTTAAAATAAAAGTGTTCAGCTTTTCACCATTGAGTATGATGTTAGCTGTGGGTTTGTCATAAATGGCTTTTAGTATATTGAGATATGTTCCCTCTATATCCAGTTTCTTGAGAGTTTTTATCGTGAATGGATTTTGAATTTTGTCAAATGCTTTTATTGTGGCTATTGAGATGATCATGTGATTTTTATTCTTCCTCTTTTTTTGTTAATATGGTGTATCACATTGATTGAATTGCAAATATCAAACCATTCTTGCCTTCCTGGAATAAATCCAACTTGATCATTGTTATAAAGCAGAAACTAACACACCATTGTAAGGCAATTATACTCCACTAAAGATGTTAAAGAAAACAACAACAAAACAAACAACAACAACAAAAAAATGATGTATCATTGAGAATTTTTGCATGTATATTATCAGAAGTATTGGTTTGTAATTTTCTTTTTTTTTTTTAGTGTCTTTGTCTAGTTTTGGTATCATGTAATAGTGGCCTCATAGAATGAATTTGTGACTGTTCCCTCCTCTTCAACTTTTTTGAATAGTATGAGAAAGATAGCTATTAGCTCTTCTGTGTATGTTTGATAGAATTCCCCCATGAAGCCATCTGGTCCTGGACTTTTTTTTGTAGCAAGATTTTTTTTTAATTACATATTCAATTTCACATCTAGTGATCAGTCTGTTTATGTTGTCTATTTCATCCTGATTCTGTCTTGGAAGATTATATGTTTCTAGAAATTTGTCCATTTCTTCTACATTGTCCAGTTTATTGGCATGTAATTGTTAATAGCATTCTCTTATGATTTTTTGTATCTCTGTGAGATCAGTTGTATATTCCTCTCTTTCATTTCTTATTTTTTTATTTGGTTCCTCTATCTTCTCCCTTAGTGAACCTGGCTAAAGATTTATCAATTTTTTTTAATCTTTTGAAAGAAACAGCTCTTGGTTTCATTGATCTTTTCTATTGTTTGTTTATTTTTTCAATTATATTTATTTCCTCTCTGATATTTATTACTTCCTTCCTTCTGCTGACTTTGGGCTTCATTTCTTCTCCTTTTTCTAATTTATTTAGATGGTAGGTTAGGTTGTTTATTTGAGATTTTTTCTTGCCCGTATCACTATAAACCTCCCCTTTAGAACTGCTTTTGTTGTATCCCATAGATTTTGGAAAGTTATTTTTTTTATTTTCATTTGCCTCAAGGTATTTTCTGATTTCCTCTTTGCTTTCTTCATTGACCCATTGCTTTCTTATTAGCATGTTGTTTAGTCTCCATGAGTTTGTGTTTTTCCCATTTTTCTTCCTGTAATTGATTTCTAGTTTTATATCATTGTGATCAGGAAAATATGCCTGATATAATTTCTGTCCTCTTAAATTTGTTGAGACTTATTTTTGTGACCTAGCACATGATCAATCTTGGAGAATATTGCATGTGCTCTTGAAAAGAATGTGTATTCTGCTGTTTCTGGATGAGTGTCCTGTAGATATCTGTAAGTCCAACTGGTCTAATGTGTCATTTAAGACAACTGTGTCCTTGTTGTTGTTGTTGTTTTTGGTCTGCATGATCTGTCCATTGATATAAGTGAGGTATTAAAATCCCCTACTATTATTGTATTATTGGCAATACCTCCCTTTATATCTGTTAACATTTTCTTTGAATATTTAGGTGCTCCTGTATTGGGTGCATATATGTTAATGAGTGTAACATGCTCTTCTTTTATTGACCCTTTTATCATTAATAATGTCCTTCTATAGTGCTTGTTATAGACTTTGTTTTAAAGTCTATTTTGCCTGAGTATTGCTACCCCAGCTTTCTTGTCATTTCCATTTACATGAAACATCTTTTTCCATCCCCTAACTTTCAGTCTGTGTGTGTCTTTAGCTCTGAAGTGAGTCTCTTGTAAGCAGCACATAGATGGGTCTTGTTTTTGTATCCAATCAGCCACCCTATATCTTTTTTACTGAAGCATTTAGTCCATTGGCATTTAAAGTGATTATTAATTGTTATGTACTTATTGCCATTTTATTACTTGTTTTATGGTTGTTTTGTAGTTCTCTGTTCTTTTCTTCTTCTTTTTGTTTCTTCCCTTGTGGTTTGGTGATTTTCTTTAGTGGTATACTTGTGTTCCTTTCTTTCTTGTTTTTGTGTATCTATTGTAAGTTTTGATTTGTGGTTACCATGCTGTTTATATATGTTGACCTATAACTATATCTACTTGTTTTAAACTGATAGCCGTTTAAATTCAAACACCTTCTAAAAGATCTACATTTTTTATTCCCCTCCCTCACATTTTGTGAGTTTAATGTCATATTTTACATCTTCATGTTTATCCCTTCACGTTTACTGTAATATAGTTGATTTTACAATTTGTCTTTTAATCTTTGCACTAGCTTATTTAAGTGATTGATCCACAGCCTTAACCATATATTTGCCCTTACTAGTAGGATTTTTCCTTCCCTACAAATTTTTACTTCTTGTTGTAGCCTTTTCTTTTCCACTTAGAGAAGATCCTGTAACATTTCTTTTAGGGTAGGTTTAGTATTGATGAACTCTCTTTGTTTTTGCTTTTCTGTGAAGTTCTTTATCTCTACTTCAATTCCAAATGATAATCTTGCTGGGTAGAGTATCTTAGGGTGTAGGATACTCTACCCAGCAAGTAGTTCAGCACTTTTAGCATTTTAAATATAACATGTCACTCCCTTCTGCCTGCAAGTTTCTGCAGAAAAATCAGCTGATAGCCTTAGGGGAATTCTCTTGTATGTGATTCTTTGTTTTCCTCTTGCTGCCTTTAGAATTCTCTCCTTATATGTAACTTTTGCCATTTAATCATGATATGTCTTGGTGTGCGTCTCTGCATTCATCTTGTATGAGTCTCTCTGTGCTTCCTGTACCTGGATATCTGTTTCCTTATTTGGGTTTTCTAGTTCCTTATTAGAATTCTCACTGTGTTCATCTATTCTTTTCCCTAGTTCAGTTAGCATTCTTATCACTAGTACTTTGAACTCTTTATCTGATAAACTATTTATCTCTGTTTCGTTAGTTGTTATTTTAGATTTCTTTTCTTATTCTTTCATTTGAAACAAAGTCCTCAGACTTCTCATTTAGCTTAACTTTCTCTGTCTGTATGAAATTAGGTGAAAGAGTTACCTATTCCAGTCTTTTAAGAGTGTCCTTGTGTAAGACCCCATATGCAGTCTGCACTGTGCCCAGTGGCTTTGGTGGGAGAGCTGGATCTGAAGTAAGCATAGGTCACATCTTCCCCCAGGGTGTACTGGCAGCAATCCCTGGTGGGAAGTGGGGCTGGAAATGGAGGGGCTAGAGCCAGAGTCAGGTGTGAACCAGGGCTTGTCCTATGCTCAGTGGTCAACACTTGCCCTATGAAGAGCAGAGGCAGGTCCCAAGGTGCTGAAGCAGAAGCCCTGAGGTTGGGTCTGAGCTGGTTCTATTCCCTCTAAGTGTGTGATCTACCCCTCCCAGCATCAGCACCTTCACTCTGGAGGAGCAGTGCTGAGTGAGAAGGGCCGGACTGGATGCCAGGTGCAGGTTGGGGCAAGTACTGGAGTGATCCCAACACATCAGAGTTCCAGGCCACTCACGATCCACTGCCTCCATAAGCTCCATCAATAGCCTCCCTTGCCCTATTCAGATGCAGTGCTGGGTCCAAACCCACTCCTTCCCCCTAACTGCACACTCTCCTTGGCAATGGCAGCCTTCACCCTAGTGGGGAGCTGCACTAGAGCTAGTAGTGCTGGAGCAGGTGCTCAGCATGGGGCAGGGCACAAGGTGGGAGACAGAGGTTGTGGGAAACCAGTCAGAGCCCCAGGCAGTTTCATTCTGTTTCCTCCCCCTTGTCCTTGGGAGTAAACAACCATGTGTACACCCCTCACAAGTGGAGTCTAGGTTTCTTACAGCTCTGCTGGTAGTCCCACTGGCTTTCAAACCAGCTAAGAGGTCTTGTCTTCCCAGTGTCAGCCCCCAGGACTGCAGTGCCCAATGTGGGTCAAACCCCTCACTCCCCAGGGAGGACCTCCAAGCCCATCTAATTCCCTGCCTCTTGTGTGTCCCCTCCAACAGACACAGGTACCAACCTAATCGCTCTTTCTCTTCCCTTCCTACCTGACTCTGTGTGGATCTTTCTTTACAATTTTGGCTGCAGAAGAGTCTTTCTGCCAGTCTCCAGTTTGTTTTCAGTGAGAGTTGCTCCACATGTAGATGTATTTTTGATGTGTTCATAGAGGGAGATGAGCTCACATCCTCCTACTTCACCATCTTGATCTCCCTCATCTTGTACGTTTCTTGTCATTTTATATTAAGTTTTTTTACTGCCTCTCAAATGTTTTTGTGTTATGTAGTGTAAGGTGGGAGTTTAGCTTCTTGTTTACCCATAGAACCATCCCATATTAAATGTTTCCTACAGAAACAGTCCATTTTTCCTTTACTCCCTTTTTTATGTAGTACTAGTTTTCTATTTCTATTTCCATCTTATTTTTCTGAATATTTATATACCATTATAAGCACACATAAGTGCTTTTGGGAAAAGTTGAGATATAAATATAATTTTTAAAATAAACTGTTAAATTTGTCACTTATATGTTTGGTACTATGCCACATACTGTGTATAATACAAAAATGTAAGAAATATTCCCTACCTCAAAAAGCTCCCAATATACTTAAGAACATTGGTCTACTGTACAAGAAACAAACAAAATCATGCACAATAACAGAGAAATGATAGATTCTGGTATAACACACAGGATAATCTAGTACTGTGTGTTCAGAAGGAAATATAATGAGAAAAATAGGACCCATAGTAATGTTTAATAAATTAATTGTAACAGACATGGGGAAATATCAATGACCAGTGTTCCTAACTTATTTTATTTTATTTTTTACAGTGGAATCATATCTGACCTTTTTCCTGGAGTCCAAATTCCAGAACATGATTATGGTATATTGCAGTCAACAATTATAGATGTCATGAAGAGACAAAATCTTCAGCCTGAGACATGTATGGTTAAAAAAGTGATACAGTTCTATGAAACCATGCTAGTAAGGCATGGTGTTATGTTAGTAGGGCCAACAGGAGGTGGCAAGACCACAGTTTACCAAATACTAGCAGAAACTTTAGGGAATTTGAGAAAACTTGGTGTAGACAATCCCTTTTACCAATCCGTTAAAACATATGTTCTTAATCCTAAATCAATTACAATGGGTGAATTATATGGTGAAGTTAATAACATAACCTTAGAGTGGAAAGATGGTTTGATGGCACTAAGTATCCGAGCAGCTGTGAATGATACTTCAGAAGACCATAAATGGATCATCAGTGATGGGCCAGTAGATGCTCTTTGGATTGAAAATATGAATACAGTCCTGGATGATAACAAGATGCTTTGCCTGGCTAACAGTGAGAGGATTAAACTCACACCTCAAATCCACATGCTTTTTGAGGTAAATTGCATATTCCTTACTGTGGAGTGAAATCGTTCATTAGATTAGCATACCATCATTAATTTTTTTCTCTTACTGATGTACCATTGACTACCTGTAAGGCCTACCATGGTGTTTTGTTTACATACTAAATATTTACCAAATTGTCCTTTTATAATAGATTGTCCATTCTGACAACCAAAGTCTCTTAAATGTTTCTGTCTCTCTATAAACAGGAAATACAATAAATTCTAGCTTCCCAAGCACTTGTTTTTTTTTCCTTTGGAGGCAGTAAATATATATATATATATATTTTTTTTTAAGATGAATAAATCATCCCTCTGTGGTATGAATATTTGGTGATGGGATTGGAAAAGGAATGTGGGCCAAATACAGCTACAAAATATTATGGAAGATATCACCCCTGCTGTATTCATTCATCAAACATTAATTGAATACCTACTATGTCCTGGGTATTAGGCTAGGTATTGGATATAAGAATGAAAAAGATAAGAAGAAAAACAAAAAGAAGGGAAAAGAAATACTTATACCTTCCCATAAGGATTTGACAGTATCCTTCTATATTTTTTTTTCTCCTTACACCTCACTTAACTTTTCTTCTCCATTTTTAATCACTTATAGCTCCCCCAATCTCTTCCACACAAAGCCTTAACAGTGTTAAACTTTAAATGTGTGATTCCTTAACGTTGAATTTAGAGGAATAAGGAAGTATCATGCTAGCCATTTCCTGTTCAACGTTTTTCAATTTTAGGTGCAAGATCTAAAGGTTGCCTCTCCTGCAACAGTCAGTAGATGTGGGATGGTGTTTGTGGATCCTGAAGAACTGAAGTGGATGCCTTATGTTAAAACCTGGATGAAGAGTGTTTCTAAAAATGTAAGTGCAATCAGACCCTCCCCACTGTCTCCATCTGTCAGGGCTCACCCTTCCCTCGAGTGCCCAGATAGCAATTGGTTAACACCTCACTGTGCTTGATTGAGGGAATCCCAGCATTGTACATAGCTCTCTCCCCAGAATTCTTGGGATCTTCCAGGAAGGTTGTGTGCTTCCCAAAGCTGTCCTCACTTTTTGTTACCCTGCCTGGCTTCTCTCCAGACTGGTTTCTCTCAAATATAAACACTTCCTTGAGTTTCCCCAAACACAGGTAGAACAACCTGGGGCATTAAAAAAAAGGCTTTGCAGGAGGCTTGAGATAATGAGAGGGAAGTACCTGGAAGGAAAAGAACAGTAAATCCAAGCATTGTTGCAGTTTTTAGATTTTAGGAACCCCTAACACCTCTGAGAGCCAAGAAGAAGAGAAAAACAGTTTACCTCCCACCCAACCTTAGGTCGATTACCAAAGACAAATTCTAACCTCAGAGGTACCATTCCACCCAAAGTGAAGGAAAGCTTTTACATTATTATTCAGAACAACTCAGTTCCATATTATCTTCTGTGCCCTCTGCATTCTAAAATAGGGTTTCTCTTTACCTTAACAAGCGATGTTTTTTTCTTTTTGAGATTTCATTCTTTTTTTTTTTTGCGGTACCCAGGCCTCTCACTGTTGTGGCCTCTCCCGTTGCGGAGCACAGGCTCTGGAGGCGCAGGCTCAGCGGCCATGGCTCACGGGCCCAGCCGCTCCACGGCATGTGGGATCTTCCCAGATTGGGGCACGAACCCACATCCCCTGCATCGGCAGGAGGACTCTCAACCACTGCGCCACCAGGGAAGCCCTGAGATTTCATTCTTTTTTATTGCTGAGTGGTATTCCATTGTCTATATATACCACTTCTCCTTTATCCACTCATCTTGTTCGTTTTTTTTATTATTATTATTTATGTATTTATTTTTGCTGTGTTGGGTCTTCATTTCTGTGTGAGGGCTTTTGCTAGTTGTGGCAAGCAGGGGCCCCTCTTCATCACGGTGCACCGGCCTCTCACTATCGCGGCCTCTCTTGTTGCGGAGCACAGGCTCCAGATGCTCAGGCTCAGTAGTTGTGACTCACGGGCCTAGTGGCTCTGTGGCATGTGGGATCTTCCCAGACCAGGGCTCGAACCCGTGTCCCCTGCATTAGCAGGCAGATTCTCAACCACTGCGCCACCAGGGAAGCCCTGTTCCTTTGTTTTTTTTACTTGGGTAGAGTTGCTTTACAATGTTGTGTTAGTTTCTTCTGTACAACAAAATGAATCAACTATATGTATACATATATCCCCTCTCTCTTGGACCTCCCTCCCATCCACTCCCATCCCACCCATCTAGGTCACCCAGAGCACCAAGCTGAGCTCCCTGTGCTATACAGCAAGTTCCCACTAGCTATCTATTTTACACATGGTAGTGTATATATGTCAATCCTAATCTCCCAATTCATCCCATTTCCCCCTTCCTCACCATGTCCACATGTCCATTTTCTATGTCTGCTTGTCTATTCCTACCCTGCAAATTGGTTCATCTAATGGATAAAGAAGATGTGGTACATATATACAATGGAATATTACCCAGCCATAAAAAGGAACAAAATTCAGTCATTTGTAGAGATGTGGATGGACCTAGAGTCTGTCGTACAGAGTGAAGTAAGTCAGAAAGAGAAAAACAAATATCATATTTTAATGCATATATGTGGAACAATCTTTTTAAGTGTTTTGCTCCATCTCATCTCAAGAAGGCCACTTCAAGAAAGCCATCTTCTTTCTGCATCTCCCCCTCCAAAAATGAATCAGAAAACTATTGTTTTCCTTATTCTTAGGCAACAACATTTTAATAATATTGTGGTAAACTCTCTGAGTACCTTATTTTTTTTAATTTCTTATTGGAGTATAGTTGATTTATAATGTTGTGTTAGTTTCAGGTGTACAGCAAAGTGAACAGAGTACCTTATTAAAGACAGTAATTCTCAGAATTGAGACTTTATCATGGGCTGCCAAAAGATGTTAAACATTTCTGAATTCACTCTTTTAATAGACTATTATTTAGAGCAGCTTAAGGTTTATAGAAAAATTTAACAGAAAGTATAGAGAGTTGTCGTATAATTTCCCTCCTCCAAATAGTTTCCCCTGTTATTAACATTTTGCATTGGTGTGGTACGTTTGTTAAAACTGATGAACCAGTATGGATGAACCATACAGTCTTATGAACTAAAGTCCATAGTTTACATTATGGTTCTCTTTTGTGTTGTACAATTCTATGAGTTTTGATAAATAAATAATATCATGTATAATATCATACAGAATAGTTTCACTGCCTTAAAAATCTGTGCTCTACCTATTCATACATCCACACTCTCTCAACCCCTGGCACCACTGATTGTTTTTACTGTCTCCATAGTTTTACCTTTTCCAGAACATCATATAGCTGGAATTATACAGTATGTAGCTTTTTCAGATTGACTTCTTTCACTTAATAGTATGTATTTACGATTCCTCCATGTCTTTCTGTAGCTTGATAGCTTATTTTTTTAGCACTGGATTAATACTCCATTGTATGGATTTACCAAGTTTATCCACTCACCTACTGAAAGACATCTCAAAGTTTCCAAGTTTTAGCAATTATGAATAAAGCTCCTATAAAGATTCATGTGCAGGTATTTGTGTAGACATAAGATTTCAACTCATTTGGGTAGATATCCAGGACTGTGATTTCTGGATCATATGATAAAACTATGTTTACCTTTGTAAGAAACTGTTAGTCTGTCTTCCAACATGGCTGTACCATTTTGTATTCCCACCAGCAATAAATGAGAGTTCTTGTTGTTCCACATCCTCACCAGAATGTGGTGGTGTGGTATTTTAGATTTTAGCCATTCTAATAGGTATGTAGCAGTATCTCATTGTGGTTTCACTGTGCAGTTTTCTAATATGTTGAGTGTCTCTTCATATGTTTATTTGCCATCCATATTTCTTTGATGATGTTTCCAAATCTTTTGCCCACTTTTTATTAGATTGTATGTTTTTTTTTCCACAGATGTCAATGACTACGCATTGTGCTTTGTTTTTATTTATTTATTTATTTTTGCCTGCGTTGGGTCTTTGTTGCTACACATGGGCTTTCTCTAGTTGCGGTGAGCAAGGGCTACTATTGGTTGCAGTGCACAGGCTTCTCATTGCAGTGGCTTCTCTTTTTGCAGAGCACAGGCTCTATGTGCACGGGCTTTGGTACTTGTGGCATGCAGGCTCAGTAGTTGTGGCTCACAGGCTCTAGAGCGCAGGCTAGGTAGTTGTGGCACAATGGGCTTTGTTGCTCTGCGGCATGTGGGATCTCCCTGGACCAGGGATCGAGCCCGTGTCCCCTGCATTGGCAGGCGGATTCTTAACCACTGCACCACCAGGGAAGTCCAGGTTATATGTTTTCTTATTATTGAGTTTTGGGAGTTCTTTATATATGTTGGATACAAGTTATTTATCAGATATGTGTTTTGCAAGTATATTTTCCAAGTCTGGCTTGTCTTTTCATTCTCTTAACAATATCTTTCACAACACACACATTTTTAATTTTAATGATCTAACTTATCAATTTTTCTTTCATGGATTGTGCTTTTGGTGTTATATCTAAAAACTCACTTCCAAACCTAAGGTCACCTAAATATTTTCCTCTGTTTTCTTCTAAGAGTTTTATAGTTTTACATTTTACATTTAGGTTTATGATCCATTTTGAGTTAATTTTTGTGAAAGGCATAGTATCAATGTCTGGATTCTCTCTATCCTTTTTTTTTTTTTTTTTTGCATGTGGATGTCCAATTCTAGCACCATTGTTGAAAACACTGTCCCTTCTCCATTGGATTGCCTTTGTTCCTTTGTCAAAGATCACTTGACTATATTTGTATGAGTCTATTTATGGGCTCTCTATTTTGTTCCATTAATGTCTATTTTTTTTTTGCCAATATCACACTGTCTTGACTACTGTAGCTTTACCGTAAGTCTTGTCAGGTAGTGTCATTCCTTTGACTTTGTTCTCCAATATTGTGTTCACTATTCTGGGTCTTTTCCCTCGCCATATAAACTTAAGACTCAGTTTGTTGATATCCACAAAGTAACTTACTGGTATTTTGATTCAGATTGCATCAAATCTATAGATCACATTAGGAATAACTAACATATTCACAATATTGGGTCTTTTTATGCATGCACATGAGCTGTCTCTTAATTTACTTAGATGTTCTTTGCTTTCTTTCATCAGAATCTTGTTGTTTTCCTCATATAGATCTTGGAAATATTTTGTTAAAAATATACCTAAGTATTTTATTTTGGGGTGCTAATATAAATGGTGTTATATTTTCAAATTCTAATTATTCATTGCTGGTATATAGGAAAGTAATTGACTTTTGTATATTTACATTGTATCCTACAGCTTTGCTGTAACTACTTATTAGTTCCAGGAACTTTTGGTCAATTGTTTGGGATTTTCTATGTAGATAATTGTTTCATCTGTAAACAAAGACAATTTTTTTTTCTTTCTTCCCAATCTGTATACATTTTTTCCCTTTTATTCTCCTATCGCATTAGCTAAGACTTTCAGTACAATGTTAAAAAAAGTGGTGAGGGAGCAACATTTTTTTTTTAAATCTTTGGGAATCAGTCCTTTACCTTACATAGATATTTAAAATGTTTCTCTTTATACTTCTTCTTTTTCATTGTTCTTAATTATGAGAGAGATCATCAATAGAGATGACTACATGAAATATATGTTGACAGTTTAACAAATGATTATAAAATAAACACCTCTGTACCCATTACCAGATCAAGATGTAGGACATTATCAGTGACCCAGAATCTCCCCCATGTGTCCCTCCCAAGTCATAGAAGGGTTTTCCTTAATTTAACTTGTTTCGTATCTTGTGATGCTTATACCCTTTAGTCTAAAAGTTACAGGATATATTGCAACATACAAGTTTGAACCAAACCTTTTTTTTTTTTTTTTTTTTTTTGGTCA